>NW_010433303.1:0-7631 GCF_000710305.1 Buceros rhinoceros silvestris | reverse complement strand
TCCTGCTGACGTGACTGTGGTTCATCGCACCCTCCCAACAGGAGCTCTTTGGCAACTGGGCTCGTCCTCAGCAAAATAACTTCAGCAAAGCTCACGCGAGGTGCCACGCATGACAGGGACCTGCAGCGGAGGGATGGTATTGTGTAGCTGGGAGTGGTAATCTCTGCTGGGAGAGGATCAGACAGATGTTCACGTCTTTGGTTGGCTTTGTAGTAAATTCTTCAAACTAAAGTCCCTCCATCCTGCATTTTCACTGAGCTAAACCACTAAGTTCTTGTTTGCATAAATGTGCTCGAGAGGTTGAAGTAGTTTTGCTCTTACAGCAAAGCTAGAATTATATTTAAAAAGGATACCTGTAAATTAAAATTATTACTGGCTTCTGTAAAGGCAGAAAACCCAGGAAGGAACAAAGTGGGATGACACCCCACAAAACCACATCTATAGTAACGCCTGTGTGTTTGCTTTGTTTCCCAAACCTTCTACTAGTGAACGTCCCATTTAATCCTCACGTGAAGGTACGGAGATGAAATCTGCCCAGCTGTATTTCCTTTGTGGAATCCTGTAGCTATACCCAGTTAGTGGAGCTGGGCTGACAGTTCCCAAAGGCACAGTGCGCCAACATCTACCCTGCTGTGTTAACCTGCTCGAGTTAATGAATTAGACAAGGTATCAACCGGGACACACCGGACCCACTGCCAGCAGTGGAGCCTTTGCATTTTAATTTCTCTTCAAAACTCACCATGAAGGAATCTGGCAAAGCAGCTTAGTGCACAGGCCCTCTCCTGAGCTATTTATAGGGAGGTAAGCAGAAAAGGGGGAAGGAAAAGCATGGAAGCGGAGGAGGTGTTTGTAGCATGCTGCTGGGAATTAGCGAGTCCGGATCCCAGCTTCGAAGGGTTCAGCCTTAATCTTCCAGCACATGCAAAGCCTTTCAATTTCACTTCGAGGTCATTCCTCCCCACACCGAACCGTCTGTCTGCTGTGGGAAGAATGCAGGGACAAAACTCCGGACAGGAAGGTTTTTAGTCAGGTACCTATAGTTCACTCCGGGACCAAAACCTGAGGTCTGAAGTCAAAAGAGCTGTTTATAAAATCTGTACATTAAACTTCAACAGATTTCAAGCTTCTGAGTTTTAATAGACATTTATTTTCTAATTTATCTTGATGCTGGATATCATTTACCAGCAAGTGCTGATTTAAAGCAGTAAAACCAGGAAAATTCTAAAGAATGAACATGTCACCGTGTCTAATACTATGGGAAAAAAAAGGTGACTGGAAGACATTCAGTGCTTCAATGGTCATGCTCCTCTCGCAATACTTTTTGTGTCTTCGTGATGATGTCCAGCACCAGAAGACGGGCTTTCTCGCTAGAGGCTTTTCTTCATCAGTCAGGGACATCACCTGACAGGATCAGCCTAAGCCAACCTGTGAAATCAAGTGTCAGCAAAGCTGGAAATTTCATGTGACATAACATGTTCATGTGGACACTGCGCCGCAGTGACCACCACACCCATCTGGCCTGACTTAATTACTAATTAATTCTTTGAGCGAATGGCCGTTACAAGGATAGAGGTCATGTGGAAGCAAATTGGCTCCCTCACTGGTTAAGTATCAGCGAGGTTTGGCGCTGCCCTGTGGCGGACAGACAGCAGACAGGAGGAAAATAGAGTTGCTTGCAAGGTCAGCTTGAGCTGTCCGAGACCTGATACACATCACAGGCACCGATCAGGTACCTCTTTCCAGAAAACGAATATCCTCGTGAGCTCAAGTTTCCAACGAGTGAAGCAGGTGCTCCCAGTCTCTTTAGTTTTACTCCTGTTTCGAAGAAGGAGAACCACCGCTTTGTGTTTTGCATTAAATGTGTGTTGTTGGGAGTAACTGTTTGAAGAGGTGACAATTTCTTACAATGACATGTAGTAAATTTGTTTTACAGGACAGCGTTCCTGTAAAGCTGGAATTGATGCTTTACAGGAGCAGCATTGATGGTGCCTGCAGCTGATTGAAGTAGCGCTACCGATATCCTTAAAGACAGATAAAATGGGAAGTTTTATCCTCAAAAAAAAAAAAAAGTAAGGGTGGAGGGGTGAAGAAAAGCAAACTAGCAGCAAAATGTGTGGTCTGGCAAAAGCAGCAAAGGTAATGCTGGTAAATCTAGTTATTAAATATCATGAGGAATTGAGGCGTTACAGGAAAAAAAAAAGCAGTGACAAGACATTTTCCCCTGGAAAACAGACTACAGCAAGAAACACTCATCTCTGTGATCTGTAAACGTGGTGAGGGAGCAAATGTGGGATAGCATGAGAGTTAAGTTAAATAAAATTATGCTGGGAATGTAAAAGGGGAATGACGGGGTGTTTTTCCCTCTAGGGTAAGCTCTGGGGGCTACTTTTGAGGCTTTCTTTTAGCTATTGTAAGCAAAGTAATTCTCATCTAGTCTTTTATCTTCCGAGGGGTTTTGCATAACCACATTAGAACTCCCAAATTCTCAGCATCGCTTTTTCACTGAAATGGGGACCTACCAGCATTTTGCAGAGGAATAAAGATAAATGCTGCCTTTTCTATACCCTTGCACAAATTGCCTGGTTTTTAGCTGAGTTGCAAACGTATCTCAGCACCGAGAAATCACAAGCTGCATCTCGGCTTTCAAAGGGGAGCATGAACATCCTGCGATGCTTTTGATGCACATCCGAAAAAAAAAGAAAAGTCTTAGAAAGGGTAAGTAACTAACCTCCTGCCAGGAAAGAGAGCTCTGGAAACTGAGGAGAATGCCCTCAAACTGGAGATGTGCTATGCTTGACTCATGCACTTGGATTTCTTAAGTAACTCCTATGAAATATGGTGTCCACGGTTCGGAGAGCGATGATAACCGCTAAAGCTGAAGCCACCTGCATACTGGCAGCTTGGAAGACATCTCTCATTTCCGCTTGCAGCAGCAGTAGAAGGTGGGAAGAAGAAGGGAGAGACCTCACACCTGACCTTTCAGACTGCAACAGAAGCTGGCTGCGGGCAACAACTGGGGAGAAAGTGGCTGTGGATGGTATTCAGAACCGCCTTCCCGAAAGACGTGCCAATTCCCTGACACGGAAATTGCCCTCGACAGCTTTGCCAGCCATTCATTCACTGCCAGTTCGATGGCACTTTGCTTTTTGGAAGAGTTTTATCCCTGTTCACAGCAAAATACACGAAGCAAAGTACTTTTTTACTTCAAGCTGGCTGTGAAAATGCATGTGTAATATAGGGAAATGAAGAAACAGAATCTAATTAATGCGTGTTTTCCGAAGCGTTAGTTGAGAACATGAAACAACAATTGAAGAGGAAAATATCTTCTTGTTCTGTTAACTGGTTGCTAATTTATTTTTTCTTCCACGTCTCCCTTAAATCCTTGAGGGCAAAAACCTGGATTTCAAATGCTAATTCATCTTTGAGGCTTCAATCACGATTAGAGAAGACTGGGTGAGGAGAGGAAAGGAAACAACAGCTGATTTTCAAGTTTAAGAAGGAAGACAAAAAGAGAGTATGGAATTTCTCTTATGTTTCCTCCCCTAAAACAGTTCTAAATTTACCTCTTTTAAAGCCTTAAACCAGACTAATGATCTTCAAGGCAATGTCTGCTTAAAACTGTGTGGAACCCCAGTAATAGAGTCCAGTCTGCTGGCGTGGGGTAAAAGGGCGCACAGACTAACGAGCTCCCATCCTCTGTTAACCCCAGCAGCAGGTATCCTAGAGCCTAATCCACGTGTAACTGGAATTTGAAAGCCCAAAACTCTTAAACCCGTTGTACTGTGGAAACACTCAGACTACTTCCAACCTCCATTTCTTGCTGTGTCCGGCTTTCAAATGCTGACACAGAATATGAGGTACTTCTTGGTTCATTTCCACATCAGTCCTTCTTAGGGGAAAACCCCCAAATGTCTCGCAGCAGTGATTAAAACCATCTTATTTGTTTTATTCTCTAATTACACATCTTAATCCAGCAATTGCTGCCACACATGGCTTGATTCTCTTCAGTCTGGGACATCTGGCCTTTACTATTTTATCCTGGTCAGTCGTGACGAAGGAAGAAGAAATGCAATGCAGTTTAAAGTCATTAGCTGGGAGAACTTACTATTTCTTAAAAAAATCATTCAGATGGTATTAGATTGACATCCAATCAGAGCAATTTCAGTATCAATGCCAAATAATGCTAATGATCATATCCTTGAAGACACAGGATGTAAAGTGTTCCCTCTTACCCTCCTAAATTTGAGCACAGTGGGTAAAGATGCAGATATCGCAGCCCATGAACTTAGCAGACCATGAGGGAAGGATGGGAGGTGGATGCAGATGATGGATTTATAAACTCAGCTTCTTGCCAGTCGCTTACAAATTGGCTGATAAATTTGATGTGCCTGAAGGCCAGAGCATGGCAAGCCCCAGTCTCACGTGGCGTTTCTTCTCTGCTGCAGCTGGGAAATCCTTCCCATGCCCTTCCACCATCGCCTCGCAAGGCAGAGGCATCCCAGCAGCTTTCTGGCTCTGAATAACCAGCGGCATGCTCGGTCTCACCCTAATTTCCCTCTCTTCTCCTCTACCATCTTTAATTACAGATCAGGCCGTGCTTGTGATGTTACTTTACCATTAAACACGGGCTTTACTCAGTTTGTATGAGGCGCCTCAATGCCTCAGCTTCTCAATCAGGCGTTACAGGCACTGCAACCTGAAAGCAGCAGGAGGAAATTCCTGCCTGATGTGATTCTCTTGATTTGCACTTGAAGCTGGCTTAGATCAGGCAATAAACCAGCCCTTTCTAGTTAATCAATCTGGAGTTTAAAGAAAGCACTCCTGCAGGTTTTATCCCAACTTTTAATTGAGTCGGAGGTTCAATTTTTAAGCATTTGCATCTGATTAGTTTTTTTCTTTAATAAAATCAAGAAATGCTGTTAAACTCAGTGAATGTAAGCTCGAGTGTCTGATGAACAATAGGAATCTGTTTCTTTTCGCAGGTCAGACTGCTTGTAATGAAGATGCCATGATCGCTCTCAGGGATCGCTCTCTCCACACCAAGGCCGAGTTTTGATAAGCACTTATCTATGAACCACGGGAGTCTTATTCCAGGTCCTGGAGGTCGTTTTTTTAATCAATTCCATCACGTGCCAAAGGTTCCAGCTCATCTTCTGGAGTTTCTGTGCAAGTTTTTATGTCCCTTCATCTGTTTTATATGCAGTTTTTGACTGTGTTTTCTCACAGCTTATTAATTCTGTACCAGCTGGCACAAGCTGGGCTGGCTGCTGCGGTTCTGGATGCAGCCTGCTACCTTTTTGCTCTGAAGGAGCTGGAGAGATCTCGGTGGCCATGGGTGCTGCAGTCATGGATTTGGGATGGACCAATCTCTGCCTACTGAAAATATTCTCTTCCAGTTTGTGTGTCAGTGTTCAGGGGCTGGAGACCATTATTCTTTGTATCTGTCTTTTTCAGGAGGTGCTTAGGGCAATTAAGAAACACTAACGGACAATGAGGCAGGGTTTTATTTTGGCTAGTGCCAACAAAGAAGAGAGATTTGCTACTGTCGAGGGCCCTTTTGTATGTCCTGCAACGAGCGCACACCCCCATCACCCATCACTCCCTGGTATGGTGTCCATGGTGCTTACGAAAGCTTAGAAGAGCCCGGTGTCTGTCTTCACTGATTTCAGGTTACACCAGTTATCAAAGCCTCTTAGGGAATTTAGGAAATATTCTAGGTCCTGTCTGCACAACCCCTGTGCAGTTGGACTGTTACGGAGGCGTACAGGTACTGGATCTCACTAAACATGGCTCTGCACTGTCCTTGTGCTGGCCCTACTCTTGCCAGGCCTCTTTGCAAGTGTTAGTTGCCATGCACCGTGCAAGGTTATACACCCTCTTACTCTGTAAAAGTGGGATTTGACCCCATGGAAAATACACTGACAAATCAAAATTTATAATCGGTTTAAAGTTCAAGGGTGCAGCCAAATCCCGAGCCAGTGTAATTTGACCTAGATTCACCAACATAAGTAGAGCTGCAGTGAGCTACATTAACAGAACATACACCTGCTTATTTCTGTACCAATGATTTTTCCTGGGTTTGCACCAGTATAACTCGATCCTGGAAGGAGTCAAAATGAAATAGTTTAACTGGTTCAGGCTATTTTCTTCCCATTTGACTCCACACTTCTGGGCACCTGGATGTTGGCTGTACCAGTTGCCGATATATAACGCACGTTGTCTTCTGCAGCACCACATGTCTGTGGAACTGCCTTCGCTGTATCGTAAGAAAGACGTTATCAATGGCTGGTATCAACTTGGGCTTGGAAAAGGAGAAAGGATAATCTTATCTACATGATAAGAAATAGGAATCCAGTAATGTCGTGTAAAGTCATTCGGGGGGTCCCAGGCAGCATGAAGTACTGCACCACTTCTGGTCTTTTCATACGTATCATCCTGAGCTGACTGCAAGTGTGCTGAATAGGAGAAACAGATTCAGACTGGCAGCAGACGGGTACCTGACTGCTAGGAAAAGGACTCAAGTTACCCGAAAGGAATAACTTGAGTAACTTGGAGTGAGGTGGCTGTCTTGTCCTAACAATAGAATATGAGCAAATGGCCTCAAGTTGCACCAGAGGAGGTTTAAGTTGGACATCAGGAAAAATTTCTTCCCCGTTGGTGTCATCCAGGAGTGTCCCAGGCTGCCCAGGGCAGTGGTGGAGTCCCCATCCCTGGAGGGGTTTCACAGCCGTGTTGATGTGGGGCTGAGGGACAGGGGGCAGTGGGGACCTGGCAGTGCTGGTGGAACCCTTGGACTCCAGGAGCTTAGAGGTCTCTTCCAACCAAAACAATTCTGTAATTCTAATAGGTGGAAAGGCAATTTGAATATTACTCATCTCTGAATTGCCATGGGGGACAGGGACATTTCTAAGCTGATTTTTAGGCAACAAAGCCAGAATTTACTATGAACGACGCAAAGACATTTGGAAAAAAAAAAGTATTTTTGTGATTAAATCACACAAAAGAAAAACTCGATCGTGGTGTCCTAAGCTTCTGACACAACAAGCATGGGGAAATCATTCAGCCCCACTGTACCTCAGACTTTAAGCTGCAAAATATGTGTATGACACTGTCCTACTTTGTCAGGTCGGCATTACACTTCAGGCACCGCTGTCGATAAACAGGCTGAGCTCCTCTGGGGCAGTTACTATGGCTGCAAAGACCCGATGCGCTATGGGGAAGTGGTCCGGCTCGCTGCATAGGTGCCGGCATTGTTCCACTTCGTCTTTCTTAAATGCTAGACTGGAATCTAAAACGCTATTGTTCATTCATTACATGGAGACAAAAAGCAAGCGTTTCGCTACAGACTGTGTGACTAACGCGGGAGCTTCTATTAACGCACCGCCGGGAATAATCGCTTTATGTAACGCGCTCGAACGCACCTCGAAATAGCGAAAACCGCACCTGCCTGGAGCGGGGTAGGGCGCAGGGCGGGGGGTGCACGGCAGCTCCCCGGGCAGCCCAGTGCAGGGGGGCTGCCCATCACTCCCTCCCCACGACCCCCCTCCCCGTTCCTCCATTTCGCTGCACGGGGCTCGCTGCCTCCCTCCGCGAATCCGGGCGGGGGGAGCGCGGAGGGCGGGCAGCGGGGT
>NW_010433302.1:112601-117924 GCF_000710305.1 Buceros rhinoceros silvestris | reverse complement strand
GCGCTCCGTGGCCGTGCCGCATGCGGCCCCGCCGAGGGAGGGGGCGCACGGGCACGAGCGAGTAGCTGCGTGTCCAGCTAACGGTGAAGCGGGGATAGGTCTGAGCTGCTAGTACTGGTCATCTCCTAAAACTCTGATCCGTAAACAAGTAGGGCTCCCATTTTCAACTTCCAGGATGGATTTCGCGTGGTTAAAACACAAAAAACAACAAGCACCAAACCGATGCTGACTGTCCCGGCTGATGAGAAGTGGGGAGGAGAGGATGAGTCACCGCGCAGGCTGGCTGCAGGGAGCGGGGCTGCTGATAAACGGCGGTCTCGTCAAAGGCTGAAGTGTTCTCCCTTCTGAAATCCGGGGTAGAAATGTCTCATTATTACTACTTAGCTCGTAAGTTGGTGTGTTAAGCAGACATTTACCTATTTTCTTATATCCTCCTGTCTCTTCCTTAAACAAAGGAATATATTCAGTCTGGGAGAGTAGCGCCAGCTGAACTGCATTGCCAACTTGCAAAGTGTAAGAGGCCTATTGTAGCCAACGTTAGGAACTTGTTTTTGGGTAGGGCGACTAACAAATTCTGGACCTAATTACAGTATGTGTCACTGTCATGCTATGCAGAGTTTGTCACAAAAAAATATCAAAAATATCTGTGGTCAAGAAAATTCACCTTCCCTCTGTAGCTTTGCCAAACCAGACAAATTAAAGCAGCGTTACGTTTTCAATGAAGTATGAATGCGAGATTTAGTTAATCCACGTTTCTTTCCCCTTAAACATGTCTGACTTTTCACTGACAAAAGAATAGCTGACTTGGTTACTTTATTGCATCAGCTGCCGCTTTCTCCCTCCCCCTCTCCCCGGCACAGGTATCGGCCTGCTGTTCTTGCTGGAACATTAAACTTACTGAATGTTAAGTGCCACTTAATCAAGGAGTCACTCAGCACCTTACTTAGAGATAACATTAAAAAGTCTTCCTCGACAAAGAAACTTGATTCCTGACTACTTCAGGCTGATGTTTTCACCTCTCTAGTGGCTTGTTCTTGCAAATAGTTTCTTCAGATTTATACAGTGGGTTCGTTTTCTTAATGAGAGATAAGGGTGGGGAGGAACCCTCAACTGTTGTGATTTGGGTTGGTTTTTTTAAAAAATACAGTTCAATAAGCAGTTCAGTGGTTAAGAAGCGTTTAGTTTACGGCAGTGTTAGCACAGTAGGACAAGATTGTGAAGGTTCAGTGTGGGCTGTTCTGCTGTTCTCCCTGCAGTTTTATCTGGGAATTGAGGGAGTCTCCTGAAGCATTGCCAGCGGCATCAAGGGAACAATGACTGTAATATGATTAATAGCAAATCCCCTGCCCCCTCTTGTGTTCAGTTCTCCTTGCAACTGCAAAAGAAACATGCGCTTGTAATGATAGTTGGTGGCCTCCCTGTTTGTTCCAGCTAGTGTTCCCCAACAGCAGCTATTATATAGTTTATTTTTCTCCACTCCCTGTGATTCTTTGTTCTGTCCTCCCTGCGCCTGTCTGCGTCCTGTTTGCTTCTCATTGTCCGTTCCGTGGTAGTTCATCTGCCTTCACATTTGAGCTGCAGTGAAGCTGCAAATCATATTGTCTATCACAGTGAAATGGAATAAATGCTCCTCGAAAGGAGAGTGAGTAACAGCTACTAGGAGCTAAGAATCACTTGTGAATTCTATTTTTGTAGTATCATTTAAATGTCTCTATTTGAAAGGCTTCTCTTGAACAGTTGCTTGATTGCTTTATGGTAATATTGGGTGCACATACCTTTTAGTGTTAGAAATTGGTGATCTCTAAACAGTATTGCATATGTTAGTGGGAGGGTGGGAAGCTGGCAAAAAAATAAAACAACACTGACTCAAGCTAAAGAATCACAAACTTCACTAGATTTGTAAATACTGTTACTTCAAAGTGGCCTATGTTGGGGGTAGTGTTACTGAAGATTATTATTCAGAGCTAACTGATGATCATGAGAAAACCAGTACTATAACCACTCTTCTGCCATTTTCATGAGGTGGTATCTAGGATACTATCAATGCATTTTGTAACCAAAAAGCATTAAATGAGCAGTCGCAAACTGAAAATAAACTATGGAATTCTATACTGCTTTATTGCATGTGTTTATTCACAATGGAATTTAAGGTTAGTTACATCTCCCCAGTTTCCTCAGGAGTGAATTGCCAGCTACTTTGGAGCTGCCCTTTTAGAATTTTCTCATCAAGGTTGCCAAACTGTGAATGAGTAATTTAAAAAGAAGTTCACATCGAGGTGTTTTCATCTTGTCTTTCTGCCCTTTAGATAAAAGAAATTTACTTGAAATCCTAGCGCACAACAATTTGAAGATGATTTTACAGTCCAAAACTTGTCAGTAGTTCTGTTGTATGTTTCAGATTTCTGCTGGCTTATTTTTTCTCAGTCTCCTGGCTCTGATCAGAGTTGTATGGTGAGGTGGACTTTGGTATCTAGCATTAAAGCTTGCCACTTCCCCCTAAATCAGCTTCTAACTGTCATGCTGACACAGCTGATACTGAAAAAAAGAGTTAGACCTGTAGTAGCTGGAACTTAGATTTTTGTTTGTTTTTAAAGCATTATCATCGTATCTCTGTTTTCTCTGCTTTTATTTCTCTTCCAGTTGGTGATGAGATTTACTATCTGCAGTCCAGGTGTTTCAGTATGAGATGCAATAAGCAGCCTTTTCCCTGCCTCTTCCTCAATAGGTTTGTCTCAAAGCTGTCTTGTCTGCACCCTTGTTGCAGATCTCCAGTGATGAGTGAACTCTTGGTCTTCTGCAACAATAGTGAGCTGGGTTTCTTTGAAGAGCTGTGTGATGTAAGATGCGGATATTTTTGAAGAAATGTGTTGGTTAGATCTAGAGGTCCTTAAAGTGCTTTCAACCAACTTTCAGGTCCAGTTTTGCTCTAGCTTTGGGGCAGGTTTATAGCAGCAACTCCTTAAAAGATAGTGTAAAAAAAACCAAAACACCCAACATATTAATTCTCTCACCTTCTCTGCTAGAATTGTCATTTTTGTGATTTCTCTTGCATGCCATTAAGATGTAGCAAGATGAATAGATGCAAAAAATTTTAAGCTGTGGACATGTTGATTCCTTTAAGCCAATGTGTACATGCACACAGTCTTGTTTCTCCAGCACTAGAGCTCAGGAATTGTTGTTTAAGAAATCTTTCTCTTTTCTTTTAATATAGAAACCAGTATGTGGAATATATAATGTTTTTCGAATGGGAGAAAGTGTGATCACAGTGAAGCAGTCCTGCTGCTGCGAGTTGTGCTTTGCCTCCTGCGCTTCCTAGAAAAATGGGGTAAATACAGGGATTTACCCTGAAAGGCCTTCATGCATTTATAATCTCTGTAGGTTGCATTAGCTATACAGCTGTTGCTTATAAATGTTTCTGGTTGATGTACCCTAATAGCCAGGTAGTTCGTAGGTTGCAGGGTGAAGGCTTCTCAGGCCACAAGGACAGTGAACAGCAGCTTTCCTTATTGATTTCTGCTGAAGTAGCAGACCAGGATATTTACTCTGCAGTCTTTTTAGAAGAGTCTGCTTTATTTCCAGCAGAGTTTAAAACTAGTTTTAGATTGTTTGTTTGTTTGGGTGGGAGGTTTGGGGGTGGAGCTAGGACGGGACAGGATTGCTCAAAGATATTCCACGTGCTAATGTAGAGCTCCCTCTGCCATTCCCATTCAGCTTTTTGTGTGTGTGTGTGTGTTCTGGAAAGCTCTTCTTATCTATGCTGTTTCGTCATTAGCTCTGATTTGGCTTTACTTCCCTTCTGATGTTTATTGAGCATATAGCGCTGGTCCTTTAGGATGATAATCAGTATAACCTCTCTGGCTATTTCTCAAAGCAGTACATGAATTTTAAATGGTAGAGAGACCACAAATGGAAAAGGAAAACAGAAGATTGACTGAAGTGCTTGTAACTGTTGCATTCACTCATTTGTGGCATGTAGTCTGCTGGAGTCTAGATCTGGAAGGCCAAGGCTACAGTACAGATCAGTTTGTGATATCAAAAATTCTTCGTGACGTGATTATTGCACCATGCCCATTGTTCGCTTTCTCCAAGCAGATGGCAGTTAGAAATGCATAGTTTTCTTCAAAATAAGTACATTAAAAACACAATACACTAATCCTTATAGTATTATTACTGCAATCCTTACAGTAGACAGTTTTAGTTATCAAGGTACAAATAGGGAACGTCCTGATAAATCAATGATCTGACAAATATAAATAGATTCAGAGCAAAAATGATATGCCAGCAAAAAAGGAATGTCTTTTGTCTTACTAGCTCCACGTGCTATTGTAGTCTTCTGGTAACGATGCTGTGAAAATAGAGGATGAGTATTTTTAATTTTGGATGTTACTACTTAAACATACTCCCATTTCCAGCACTAGAACAGGCGTTCTTTCATAATAAACCTCAGGGCTGTGATGTGACAGAGAATTGGAAAATTAGTGATGCCTATCTACATTTTTTTCTAGTGCTAAGCTCTGTCTGTCATGGGGAGGAAAGAGAGTTATTTGTACTGGACATGGACAATTACAAAAAGGGTTTTTTTATTCGAAAGAAGAATTTGCAATGTCTTACAGAGGAAGGAGTAATGTCTTTTTTTCAATGCCTCTTTAATGTAATTATAAATTGTGGGGGCAAACTGAATTATCCTGGCTATGCAAGTGGAGGAGGAAGGGGAACTGCAAGCTCTGTCATGGTCACAGTACCCTTTTTAATTGATCTATGGATGTTGTTCATAAGAAAAATACCTGTGTAAGTAGTGAAATTTTCGATAACGCTAATTTCAGGAATTTTGAATTGATACTTTTGAATATTGAATATATTCAATATATATTGAATATGTTGATAACTTTATTCTGCTTTGTCTCTTCTCCAGCTTCTTGTATAGAATATTCATTAGGTGATTTGTTATTTCAAAAGCTGTCACTCCCCTTCTTTTCTCCACAATACTGTTAAAGCAGGAAAGCAGTTCTGTCTCTTTGTTTTAGATTTCTTTTGTTTTTCACCTTGATTCTCTGCCACCTATGTAACGTTGTCCTCCTGGGTCTTGCCTCAACATTGCTTGCATGTTGTTGTGACAAGATTAGAATTGAGGATTTCAGTCAGAGGAATCTTATTTTGAAATATCCTGAAGTTTAAAATGAAGAAAATTAATATCAGTGTGAAGCTTGCAGGAAGAGACAGAAGAGAACATTTGGCAAGAGAATAAATGAGGTTTTCAGAAGCTGAGTAACAGAGCATGACACATAAGAACAGACCAGAGTGGTGTGTGTTTTATGGGGGGGGG
>NW_010433302.1:111769-112491 GCF_000710305.1 Buceros rhinoceros silvestris | reverse complement strand
GGGGGGGGGGAGTGTCAATGGGGCATCCTGCTAATTGAAAAGCAAAACAATTTAAAATCAATAACAAATTTCACTGATAACACTTATCAGGCACATGATTATCAGACTAGTTATTAGTATACTAAAAAGCATTTTGTATTTTTTAATAGGAGACTATTTATAGTTAGTAGAGCTCATATTTATAAGGATATTCTGTGGTATATATTAGTTTCCTACTGAGCCCTGGAAGCTAAACCTTCCTTTGGTAGATTCACCCTTTTTCAGTATTGGCTAAGGCGAGGCTCTGATACCATACGGCTTGGTGAATTCTGTGTTCGTGTCAAATGGGTGTTGATAATGAAGACATTAGTGCCAGCAACGCTATTTGAAGGAAAACCGGAGACATTTCTGATCTTTCTAGAAATGAAGCATTCTAAGTTGTCATTTTCTTTGCTTGCTTTTACAGTCTGTCACAGCAAGATTAGTACTGTTTTACATAGTATTCATGCTGTCTTCACAGTGTTCTTCAGTTAACAGTTTTGTAAAGTTTCAGGGTGGCTTCTGAGACACTTTGAAGGCTGCTAGTCATTAATTGCCTTAAAAAGTGAAGAAATTGTTGACTTACTTGGCTGTAAAAGTAAAATCAGTCTTTGCTTTTAGGAAAGGTAATTCAACGTGTCTTTGAAGTGCAAGCATTAAAGAAACCAGCCTTTTTCAAAGGTGTGCGGTGCCACAGCTATTTG
>NW_010433302.1:98683-111668 GCF_000710305.1 Buceros rhinoceros silvestris | reverse complement strand
CCGCTGCAGTTTGCAGAGTGATGTTTTAAGGTACCAGTTTCATTTTGCTTAAAATGCTCCACTGTGATGTGTGACATCTTAGTGCCTAATGATCAGCAATTCGTCAACCAGTAGCTGGCCATGCAGTAATTGCAGGGCTGTAAGTGGTAACCCTGTCACTTGCCCAAAGATAGTAACAAATCCCTGCTCATCGTCCAGAGTTTTGCAGAGATCCTTGAATTTTAAAGAACATCTAGAGCTAGGGAAGAGGGGTAAAGGAGCAGAAATTACAGTTTGGTGTTCACTGGAGAATTGCAGGGTTTGTGGCTCTTCTGTAATCCAAGGCAGTGTTACCGTTCATAGGTAGTGGCATTTAACCCTTCTGTGAGGGGTGGATCGATGGAGTTTACCTCTCATCCAAACCAAACTTTGCTTTGATTTTAAGTGTGACAGACTGTGCTTTAGAATGAACGAAATCATCTAGCAATCTGCCTAAAAGTAGTGAGGGCGGAAGGAAGTACATAAGTTAAAGACTAGGAACGAATTCTAGAATTTCTCAATGAAATGTTGTACATCTTCTGTAATGCTTTAAAACTTAACCAGTTATGGCTAACTTGAATGAATTGTTTTCCGTTTGACAGGATGTTATCCCTGGTCACTAGTAGGTGCACTGTGGTCCTTAATTTGACAGTTTCTGCTATTCTTAGTATCTCTTCCTTCATTTTTTTCTGTCTCACACTAGTATGGGATATATTTACTAATCTGTCTCTTTGAAGGTACCTATTTTGAATTGTTACGAGGATTATAGCATGAAGTAGTATGTAGTGTTAGATACTTATTTTGAAACAGAACATAAAAGTGTTACTCTTTAGAACTATACATCTTCTTGATGGTATTAATATAAGCAACTTGTTTTAGGTTATTTAATCTTTTCATTAGATTTTCTGCCTTGATTGTGCAGCTCTAATTTCACATCACTAGCGTTGATTTCAGAGCAGATGCAACACAGACTGCAAATTAAATGTGCAAGGGAGCTTGTTCATGCGTCATATTCTCTCTTACGCCATACAGGATCTGAAGAATTTTTGTATTCTTCTGAAACTCAATAGTTTGCTCTGATTAGTGCTTGTAATCACTTTTGCAGTTAAAAGATGCTGGTTTGATGTTTACAGTGCTACAAAAAAATGCAATTTTTGTGGTAAGTCTAGCAGGTAACCTGCCACTGCTTTCAGCAGTTATTGTTCTGGTTTTGCGATGTTGGTGTTCAGTGTGGTTGATGACAGGTCATTTGGATTACTTACAACTGTAAATAAGTAGTGGAGAGTTAATGTGTAAAAATTTGCTTTTTAAAATTAAAAAATGTAAACACTGTAGGTTATTATTGATATTCTTAGAAAACACCACACAGGTTGGAGTAATAATTTCAAATAAGAGTTTCTCCAATTCAGACACCAGATCATAGTACTGGAACGTTCTTAAAAGTTGTCTGTTGGGCGAACAGATATTTTATCTGTTATTCTTGGCTCTTTTTACAGTGCACACCTGTATTTCTAACTTACCTGGGAAATAGATCTAAATAAAAATTAAGTCTCCTGATAGTCAATGTGTGTTTTCCTGTATCTTTCTATTTGAGATGAATAAAAATATTCAAGTAAATTTTTTTTTCCTGATGAAAATAAAATTTTAGACAGTATCACCTTCAGCTGTAAAATTCCTACCAAAACTAATAACAGAATTCTCATGGAATTAACAGAAAGAAACTTAGACCAATGGAAAGTGCTTCTGAAAATCCCAGTGGAAGTACATTAAATTTCAATGGGTCAAAATACTTAAACACAGAGAGGGAAAGATACTGATATGACACACGTACTGCATGTTCTTTTAAAACACTGAGCTTTTACCTACTCAGGAAAACTAGCAAATACTTTCAATAAAAATTCACATAATACTACTGCAGTGCTTCAGACGTAGCTGCGGAAGAAGCAGCCTGCTTGTTAACATGGTAATCACAGCAAAATTTTGAAAGTACATCTCCCTGTTTGGTATGAAAATGATAGCATAGTAGTTTTTTATACACAGAATGATAAATTATATGTGGTTTCAAATGGGGGAGCTGGATACAAGGACTACGCTGTAGATATAAATGCATCAAATCAGCTCTATTACATTAAAAGGAACATTACTTAAGGGAAAGTTCTGCCAATCTGATCGCTACTCCACCCTTTTATTGTACAATCAGCGTTCCAAGACTTTGCTCAGTTTCTTGGGCTAATTCTGCAAGATACAATTAGAATTCTATAATGAGTGGTTAACTACAGCAGAAAATGTTCAAGCAAAGTAAAGGACTGTAAAAATACAAAATTGGCAGTGGATATAAAAAAGTTTTTCTCTTTTAGATTCCTTTTGCCTTGGTTTGAAGTTGAATCTGCCCATTTTGTTAGAATGTGTATATAGGAGCGTTGTATGTTACTTACCAGACATTTTTTGAAATAATTCCATTAACCTCAGTGCGATGATGTCTGTGTAACAGTACCCTGCTTTGGAAGTTAAAATTTGAAAACACTAAACTTTTGACCTTGGGTAGATGCTGCTATATATAATGCATTATATTCAGCTGGTGAAGTAAAAATTGCTTTTTTCTGGGCTCTAGTCTGTGGAAAAAATAGTGTGTATTGGGCTCTGATGCCTGACAGCTGACATTTATCAAGGCTAACGTAAGCTTTACTCATTCTCACATTTTTAAGCAGCTTTCAAAACTTACATGTATACACATGTTCAGCATATGTCTTGCAGCTTTGAACATTTTGTTCTAAAGATGTTAACTCTCATTAAGATGAGAATCTAAACTGTAAACCCATAATGATTTTCGTTTATCAAATTTAGTCACAACGTTAACATTTTGTAAACTGGCATTATAATGTAAAATGGTAAGAGTAATGTTTAAAGCTTAAAAATAGTTTTTCGCTCTTTTCCCTATTCCCCGTTTTAGTGAACTTCAGATTTTCAGTACACAGGATTGTTTTGAATGTGTGGTACTCATTCAGAAGCATCTGTTTTTTAGAAATCATGAAATTAAATACAGTAAAAATGCTATTTCTTATTAGATTAAAATGCTAAAGCTTCCCTTAAAAAGACAGAAAATGCGTTTTCTTTGATGAACAAATTGTCTGGTAGCCATTTTGATGCCTTTGTAAACAGTTTGTGTGCATTGGCCAAATAATAAAAAACTTGTTCTACTTGCTTTAAATGTCATAAAGAATTACGTGTTTGTCTCGAAATGTTCAAAACTCTGTGTAATTACTCTGCTTAATAATCCTCTTAAAGAGAGAATTGTATGGAAGACATTATTTTCATATTTGACAAATTTTCTGCTGGTCTACATAGTTTGCTGGTCTATTTTTAGACTCATAGTTTCCTGTTACTGCAGTAACTCAATGTAGAGCTAAACAGATGACACTGGTCTGATGCCAAGTAACTTGAAACTGTAGGTGGTGACTCCTGAAGATAAAATGGATGGGTATGATTGTGATGGTCATCATTTTAATTGCTGATCAGTGGTATAAGGTACAATTCTTTCTCCTTGCTAAAGTTCTTACGAAATACTTCATACTAATATTACTAGCGTTCACAAAAATTACTTTTAGTTTGTCACTTCTACCTGGAATTCATTTCAGATGACCTAAGAAATAATTTTCTTTCTTCTTTAAGTAATATCCAAATTGCTAAAGTCAAAAGTTACAGTCTGAAGCCAGTCCGGAATTCAGACTTTGCTAGACCGGTTTGTTAAACATTGGAGATTCGAGATGGGATTTCTTCAGTTTGGGAGCAGCAGGTTTTTAAACATTAGTTGATCTCCAATGCTCCTCAGAGACAGAATGGATTCACTGTGGTGTTCTGGATTGACATCAGGCAAAACTGTGGTCATAATTGTAGCAACCCTCAAATCCTCTCCATTTATTTGCTGAATTTAAAACATCAAGTTACTTTTGTTAGGTCATTTCAAGATCTTTCTAAAATATAATCATACAGGCATGCAAGTCAAAGATGACAATAGAAAATATGTCTTTCTTGAGCTTGTTGGTCTTGAAATTATCCATAGATTTTTAACTACTGTCCTTACAAGCTTTGCACATTCATTTAAAGAAATAAGTGTATTGATTTAGGACATTTAAAAAATGTTTTTAAGTTACTTTGTTCTGAGGTAGGTGCAATGTAGAAATGATGTTTCATTGGTATAATAATGTTAGTAAGTCTTTCCATGTAAACAAGCCTGTAGTTTTGTGTTTTACAGATCCTTTCTGTGCATAGTTCCTCACGGTGCACTGATGGTCAAATGCTTATCTTCGGGGTTTTTTTACAAGTTTTAACAAATGTAAAATGACAAGAAATATTAGATCAGTTTGAGGATCATACAAGACATAGAGTAATTCTGTGTAACTTTCTTTTTTCCTCAAATAAGCTCTCCCTATTCAGCAGTCAGTTGGCTGGTTTTCTGTAGAGTTTATTTACTCGTGTGCTCAGTGATATTATTTAGCATGGCTTCTGCCATCTTGCTATGGATGGAAGTCAGTCAAGGCATGAATGTCAGATCCACTGGTCCGTAGTTCTTGAGAGTCCCTCTAGATTCCTTTATGTCAGTAGGAGCTACACTGGTCACCTGCCAGTCCTCCCATACAGGGACCATTTGAAATGACGGATTGTGCAGTTTGGCCAGCAGTTCTGAAGACCCACATTTGAACCCCTTCTTGGACGAACGGTGTCCTGCTGTCTGACAAACATCTTGTGTGTCTGTTTGGTTTAATGTTTCCTCTGTAATTCCTTAAAATTCATTTTGCTTCTCCAGCCAGTTTGCTACAAAGAAAGGCTGGAAGTGGGAATCTCTCCGATATCTCCAGCGGCGAAGACCAACATGAAGAGATTTTTCAGAGCTATGACTTTATTCTCTCTGAGTGACCATTTTATGACTTTGCTGTGAAGAGTTCCACTGGTTCCTTAGCTGGCTTCCTGCTTCTGATGTGTTATTTAAACATCTTTTTATTATCAGTGAGAGTTTGGTGCAAGGCACTCTTCTCATTCTTTTTTTAGTCCTGTATTTCCTGTTTACATTCAGTTTACCGGGTTCTATGGGTATTTCAGTTCTTCCCATGTAGACAAGCTTTCCACTTTTTAAATGCTAACCTCTTTCCTGTGGTATCCCCCTTAACTTACAGAGCCATGTAGGTATTTTTAATGTTTTTGTTTTCTGCTCCAAAAGCTGTGTAGATGTAGCACCTATTACCCAGAATTCGCTTGAGAGCCAGCATCTTTTTTGTCTCTCTCCCTCTCTCCCTATTGTCATCGCAGTACAGTCATACGGTGACAGTGTAATCACTTTTCTATATTGAGGGCTGGGGGTGTGTGGTGATGTCCTCACATATCAGTAGAGATGTGTAAATTAATATTCCACACTGCTTCTAAGCTGCACATTGTTTTTAAACACAACTAACTTTACAGGAGAATAATACCATCATTGAGAATTTTTGATCTGTGCACAAGCATTAACTGATTAATATGCAAAAGTTCCTTTTATTTCCTCATTAAGAGTATTTAAATTTGGTTTTAATACTTTGCTACAAATAATGTGATATAATGGAGAAATAAATACAATATTGTAATGTTTTAGAAATTTTGGAATATGTGTCATGTAGCTTGTTTAACATAGAAAAGGGTTTGGGCAGAATTCTAAGCAGTTTTGGAAATTAAATCATCATTATAATGTAACTTAAGACTTCTAAGTTTTAAATTTAAATTTTATATTGAAGTTTTAAACCACTGGAAATTTGCAGTGATTGTAATACTCAGTCTTTTTATGGGCCAATGCATGTTCCCAGGAAAAAAGTCATTAAAAATAAAGCTTAAGATTTGAAAGGCCTTTCTGGACTTACAGTAGATGTATTCAAAGCCAAGTAAGTTAATTTTAAGTAGTACTCCTGTTGGTCTTATACAGATCTCCTAAGTACTATGCAAATTCAGAATGGAATTTAGAAAGTCTTCTACATTTTAATCTATGAACATCTGGTGAGTTCTAGTAAGAATTTGATCTTATTTTGTTTTCTGCTGTCTTTGTCAGTATTGCTCTAAGGTTCTGATTGCCTTGCTCTGATGACCAGGCAATAATGTTTTTTGAGCTCTATAGAAATGCTTGGCTTTATTTGTTCCATAGATTTGCCCTTTTGTTTGATCGCTTTTATAAAATGTGTCCATCATACCTAGTCGGTTCCCTTTTCTTCTCCTTCTCCTGCCAACACTCTTGTTTTCTTTTCCATTTTCTCTGTGCTTGAGTCTGTTTTATGACTCCTGCCTGATTCTTCTAAAAACTGAATTCGGCTAAGAAATCCAGCAAGTAGAAACTAATTTAGTTATGGCACGTAATGCTTCCTAACTGCATTTTACAGGATTGTTCACATCTTCATCTTACCAACAGAAGAGGCTTGCTAGCTCTCCTCCCCCACACCCTCCGTTATAGCTGTATAAGGCGTCTATTGTCTCCATTCATATTGAGATGTCACAGATGTGTACACTCTTCTGGGTTCTTTTCTCTCTTGCAGCTCTAATGACCGCTACTCCTTTGATTCCTTTCTCAGGCAAATTGGCAAACACTATACAGAAAGAAATTTAGGTCACAAATAATCTTTACATTATTCTGCTTGAGTGAGAGGAAGATTTAGCTGACTATGTATTTGTATATACTGGAAATTCATGGCAAAATATGGCAAAATTTGTTTTCCTCTAACAAATACGTTTTGTCATTTCAGAGATTGTTGGCTTAAAATTATCACCAAGGTAGCGTGCAGTTTTAGTGTGAAATATGTGTGCAATTGAGAGTTTTACAGCTATGTTTATGCTTTTTTTTCCTAGAGAATAGAATCAGGTGTGTTCACCTGTAATGTTAAAACAACTAGGAGTAGTAGGAATGACTCATTTAAAATACTTCTATGTATGTGTATTTTAATTTCAAAGTGAATATAGGTATTTTTGTTCTATTTTGAGATTAGTTACCCCCAATATCAGATTCCCTGTCTGTCAGGATAGTAAATTTAGGGTATAGCTTAAAGCTTTCTTTGCAATACCTGGAACCCCACGTGTGTTACTACGCTTGGCCCTGTACACCAAGATGTCATGGTAGGCAATTTGTAGTTGCTCATGGACCATATTAGTTGCACAGATATGCAGGTGGTTGAGTTGAGCAGGCAGTAGCAATGGTCTTCTATTCGTTAAGAATTATTTTTCTGTAAGCAGATAAATTTCTTTTTTACGTGCTCCTCAGGTATGCTCTCTGTGTGTGGAAAAAAGCAAACGTTTACAGAAACAGGAAACAATTTTGTGCTTTGCATTACATCTCTGAACTGTCTTGTACCAACATCCTTTTATGGTTGACTAACGTGTTTAACATATACTAGAGCTCACACTCTTCATCACTTCTGTAGGCTGAGTTTTGCCTGTCGTCTAGTCTTAGTTAAGAGCACTCAAAAGGTAAAGAAATCCATAGATGCAGCATTATTTTTAGTTGTTTTACAGGATGCTGTGATTAAATCTAAACATGTTTAAGTTATTTAAGCTGCTTCTCATTATTGTTTGTCTTTGTTGTTGCTTTGTGCTAACAATACTATTCCTTCAAATATTTGTACCTTTGAAAGTGGTGTGTATTTCAGCTGGCTGCGAATTCCTGACAGCAGGCCTGCTTATCGACCTGCTTTTTTTCAGAGAGTAATCAATGCTTCTGTTCAGTACTGGAGGCTTGTGATGTGTGGTATGGTATGTTTTTGTAGAACTTTTGAGTATTTAGGAAAAGGGACAGAAGTTACTGTGAGCATATTTTGGGTGGCTTGTGTCCCAGCTTATCTACTGTGGGCTCAGAGCACCGCTAGCAAGGCTTATTTCTCTCTGTGAATCTGTTTGTGTGTAACTCTGCTACTAATACCAAAATTCTGTCTTTAAAGCATCACGAAGACTGGAACCAAAAATTTAATTAAGCATTATATTGTGGTGTTTTCTTGTATTTGTACTATGGAAGTCATGAGAGATTGGAGTTTTTCCAAGGTTAATGTCAGAAACTAATTTAAATGTGTAACAAATCATGTTCTTGATAGACGCAGAAGAAAAGATTGTTCTCTAGACACTAACACGGAAGATTCTTGAAACTGCAGCACCAGATTGCATACTGTGTAGACATAATTTTGTGTAATTCTTGAAAGTGAAAGGTTTGCTTTATTAGTAGTCGCAATCAAAGAGGCTCTTTCTGTTGATGGCCAGGACATTCCAGTAAATTTTAAAGTTGATCTGATATATTTACTGTTCAACCATTTTTACTTCAGAGATCTTTCTGTGAGTGTAAGAACTTGCCTCACTTGGGCAGTTTGGCTGAAAATAGTGTTTTTTGTAGCATCCACCCAGCAAAAGAGTAGCTTTGTTAGAAGCCTGCAGTTCCTGCCAGGAGACTCTCTATGTACAACAACAATTGTATTTTACTGTTCCTCAGGACCTCCACAAAGGCAGAATATGACTGAGCCATGTAGAAATACCCACATCCATCAGGACTGTTCTTTTAAAGGATTTGTGGTTTCCAGCTGTTGATAAACTTTTGTGCTTCTTAATAATTTGTGATTAGTCAAGTGCTGTGAAACAGCAGATGAAGTGAACAGGCCGATGGGCTAAATGGATGGTGGGATGATTAATGTCAGTGCTGTGTGAGGCACATGAGCATCAACTAGATCACGTCTGATCTCCTGATGATGAACAGTTGCCCAGAGTAGAACAGGGGAAGCAAAACTGTGACTAGAGCATTGCAAAAATTCTAGATTGCTTATACTTTTAATTGAGCTTTTAATTGAGCCTTTTAATTGAAAGGCTCGCTTTTTAAATATGCGAATCCAAAAAGAATAGTTAGAATGTTGTGGTTTTGTCAGCTGTGCGATTGTAATTAAAAAATGTTGTTGCTCTGCAGCTTGACACTTGAAAGTGTTTTCTACTTCAAGTAAGCAGCCTTCTTAAAAGCCCGTCTCCATGCTTACTGCATTGACGAATACCTTCAATTGACATACAAGATTAAACGACTGAACTGAAAATACATCCATTGCTAATAATAGCAGTAGAAAATGAAACAAATTTATCTGTTTTGAATGCTTTTCTGAGTATTACTTGTAGAAGTTCAAAAGCTGGCATTAAGCTTGTCATCTTGATAGAGATCACATGTCAGAAACTGGCAGTGTCTACAGTACGTGTTTCATTCTGTCACCAACAGTCAGGTTTTCCCCTTGTCTGAAGGCATTTTGGTAGTGTTAGAGATTTTGATCCAAATGTAAAATGGATTCTGTCTCTAAATTTAAGCTTGCAATGGATGGGCTTTTACAAGGAAATTGTTGATATCTTGCCCAATTTTTAACTGCTGCTTTGGAAACTTTGATTTTGAACAGTTTTCATTCTAGACATGTTTTTATATAAAACTCTGATCTCTGCAAAATGGGTGAGATTTTGGCATGATAGTGTCTGTCTCAATTATAACAATGCCATGGCACTAAATGAGTTAATGCTAATTGTAATACTATACTTGTGTTCAAGTTGTCTCTCTAGAAATCCAGCAAGCAGTCTTTCCTGCCACGAGACACGGGTAGGGTAGAACAGCAGAACAAAGACACTGGGTGTATATAGTACATCAAAATTTCTGGGAGCCCATTCAGAGTGTCAGGAAGGAGAACAGACTTGCTGATGGCATGTTTGAAGCTTCAGGGAAGGGAATGGACTTGTTGATGACTTGGGGAGGGATCACGTGTATTCAGTGAAACAGTTTAGTTGATTGCATTTCCTGTTTTCACCAAGAACTTGGTAGGTACTCTCTGCTTTTGACGTGTCAGCGTGTAGCTACCTCAAAGAAAATGGTAGTTGCTGCTACAGAACACTTCAGACTGAATTCTTACTATATTGAAATTATGTTTGGAAAGTTGCTTCCTCCCTTCTAAGGGAAAAGGAATTCCTTAGTCATTGTTAAATTAAGGTAAGAGCTCGTCTCTTTATCAGATCACATAGGAAAAAGGCTCTGTCACTGTTTTCTTACAGGAGCTACTGTGTTGTGTAAGAAAAAAAACAAACCACTAATTTATGTGTGATTCTGTTCCCATAAAATACGGTTCTCCCAATCTTATAACTTGTGCCATGAATCCCATCTAATATCTACTATCACTTTGCATTTGATGTGATTGTTACGTGGCAATCATTCCGTTGCATTGGACTTTTTCTTTTTAATGGCAGTGATTAAAGTTTGTACTGAAAAGATAATCATATGACAATATTGTGTAGTGGTCACAATTGTCTAAGAATTGAAGTCCTATATTGATAAGGCCTGAAAACAGGCTTTCATAAGGTAAGTTATTAAATAATATTTTCAGATTTATATGGTCAACCCGATAATTTCACATTCTAAGGCTCTTAGTTGATGTTCTTTTTTAATTTAGAGAGATTTTTTTACTTTGGACTAATCTTTGAATAGTTTAGGATTACACAGTTCCATTTTAAGAAATTAACTATGAATTATTTCAAACTTAATCTCGAATTAAGCTGACATAGTAATATGAAGAGATGCACTGTAGTGCTTGTGTTCGTACTAACGTGTGGATTGTGGCATGTCAGGTGGCATGGAGTCACCTAGGAATTAGCTGTTTATAGAGCTGGAAGGTGACTCTGCAGTACTGATACGTTGGTATTCTCTTGTAGCTCTGGCAAGGGTATTTTGTGTTGGAAATGGAACACTCTACACAGATTTCCTATTTTCTTAGTATTTTACTGCTTTCAGTAGAGAGGTTTGGGCAGTGGACACAGTAAAATCTCCTTCTATAGTACTCCCCGGTTTTGGCAATGATGATGAGAAGAGGTGTTTTCCACTTTTAGAACTTAATTAAATATTAATATAAAACCTAAGTAGGCCATATGGATTTCAGTCAGCTACTGACTTGTCTGAGTTTCTTCTGCCGTTAAAGTGTCTGGATGCACAGAAAACAATGGCGGTGTTCTGTGGCTTCTTACCTCTTAAGCAGTTACCAAGTCCCATTATAGTAGCCTGTTTCTTTCTTGGTGAATCCCTGAGCTAGGGATTTTTTCCTCCTCTGTATATTTATTACTTTTAAAATTACTTTTTAAAGTATCTGTTTACTAACTCTTCCAGATACAAGTCTGTAAGGACTTACCTATGTTAAAAACATTCTAAATATATTGTAAAAACACTCGACTGATTATGTCATCTGTATCGAAAGCCGAAGTTACCTCCTCCATTAGAGTGGTTTGGCAGTTAGTGGAGTTTAAAGGCCATCTTCAACATTTTTTGGCTTGCTGTGTTTGAGCACACCAGTTCTTGTTGCCAGCGTCATGCAGGTAGGTGGTGTGGCTGCATCACACCCAATTGCTTTTTCCTCACGAGAAAAATCCTGACCAATGCAGCTATCTAGCCAGATAAGTTTGGTACCTGTTCCCAGCTGGGTTCTGAGGGCAGCAGTTCTCAGTCTAGAATGTGGCTCGTGTGTCTTTGGACCCGTGATGAGATGCAGTAACCATGTCCCCATAGTGCTTTGTGCAGAAGCTGACAGGTGAGAAATTTTTGTGTTCAGCAGTGAATGGCGAAGGCATAAGGATAAATACCAGTCTTTTTGATAGCAGGGGGTTCACTGGACATCCCCCCCTCCCCCCCTTTCTCTTTCAATCATTTTGTTTGTGGGTACACGGTCCTGTATCTATCACTGTGACTAGCAAACAGGGACCTATAGGAAACAAATTAACAAGTAATGACATTCCAAAAATAGAGCACACGCATTATTTATCAGAGGAACAGGAGACGCGCTCTGAGTGTGTGCCACCTCTGTCCATCCTTTAACTGAAAGTGTCCTGTCATTTTAATATGTGGAGAGTGAACAAGGCTCGAGTTAATTGTCATGTCTGAAAAATAGTGGAGAAGTGCACAGTGCTTACTAAACACTGCAGGGGAACTGGTAAATGAAACCTGACGAGGCCTGAAAAATTGTAGTCTCCCTAAGATGGAATGTATAATACAAAAAGGATGTGTGCTGAAGTAAGATTATTTAACATGTTGCAACAAGGTGTGCTTCACTGGCTACCAGATTATAGATGGCACTTCTTGGTTTTTTAAACTGACAGCCCCGATTCAATGAAGTCTCCAGTTATTTATCTCTCCGTTATTTATTATCTAGTAAATTACCCTTTTTTTTTGGCTGAGGGGGTGTGGAGAATGATCAGATGCATGTGTTTTGGGGAATAGTATTTTATTAGTTATTGTATTGATGGAAGTGCTTGATTAGGACAACGATGTATCAGTACAACTAACAATATATTTGATGTTTTCTTCGTAATGTAAGTATAGCTGCTTTAATCTTAAAAGGTAAGTTAAGACTTTCTAGTACAAAATAGTTACAAGACCTCTTTATTAACTCAGTACTCGAGTCTCATCATCTGTTTCAGTAGTTTGCTACACCGTAATTTCAGATTCACAAAGCTGTAGTTAAGGTTCAGTGGCATTTTTTATCTGCTGCATTTTACCTCTCCCTCAGAGGTTTAAAAATATGTTGGGTTTATGTACTGTAGTTTGAAGTGTAGTATGTTGTGCTTCATTTCTGTTTTAAACAGGCACGTTAATTATCTCTGAAACACTTGAGGAGGATTACAGGTACAATCCTTTTTAAATTGTCTTTTAAAAGATAACCATTGTGTTTACCATACCGAACACATCAACAGTGTAACTTTAGCTCTCAGGCAACAACGTGGCTGGTCTCTCAGCTATCCCATCCAAATGCTAATGTAATCTTCTTTCTTTTATGTGTTTTAAAAATTGGATCAAAACCTGGACTGTATGTATGTTTAAATGTGGCCGCCAGGCTGTGTGGGATGCCTAGTGTCTATATGGTGTAAACTGGACATCTCTCTAGCTCATCTTGGAAGTGGGGAAATCAGTCGAAGGTCAGTGTAGGGA
>NW_010433302.1:87296-98611 GCF_000710305.1 Buceros rhinoceros silvestris | reverse complement strand
TAGGGAATTCACTGAGATCAAAACATGCCAAATGATGTTTTTGTGTGAGCACTTCTTTTTGCTTGAGCAGTCTTTAGACAGGAAATGGCATGCTGGAGTTGAAGGTGGTACTGGTGTGGTAAGAGCTGGTGGAGAAGCAGACTGCGCAGCCGCAGATCCCAAGCTTTTTAGGAGAATACTGGCTCTGAGACTGGCAATTGCTTAGTGTGTGACTGTGCTTTGATACAGGTGCTCTACTAACCTAAAATAATTCACATGAAGCAGAACAGAAAACCGTGTTGCAATAACATATTTTTTGTATTAAAAAAGTTAAGAAGTTGGCTGTTACCTCTGCTCTCCCAAGAGAGATCGTCTAGGATTAGAGTAGGGATAACAAAGTTGAATGGTCAAATTTCAATATCGAAGAGTTTTGACTTTCATTAACAGGAAAAGAACAAGTATTTTTGAAAAAAAGGACATTTTAATTTTTCATTTAAATATCATAGATGATAACAACGTAGTGACTTACTAGATTATAGAATTTTAATATCGTGTTTTATTTATAGTGCTAGGAACTTGAAGTCTAATTTATTTTTGATATATGGCAAAATTTTACTGTAGCTTATTCAGTGTTGACTTTCTGTTTGGTTTACTAGGTGGGGTTTTCATCCCTACTTTAGGCTGTTTTAATTTAGAGTATCTATGACAGTTCTCACAGGATGGTCCTCTGCAGTGTTTGGTCAGACCAAGTTAGTGCGAATGCTACTCTAGATGCTTTTCTAACCCTTCAAGAGCCTTCAGATTATCCAAGTTATTTTTTAGTTACTATACTGCTGTACTTTAAGAAATTGTATTCCCCCTTCTGTTTAAGCAGCTCAGATATTAACATCTATGGAATGAATATTTACTTGAGAGGAATATAAAGGGAATATTCTGAAACTAATCTAAATAGTGTTGAGGTTTTTATGTGGTCTTCAACTTAATACATTTTCAGGGTGTTTCTCTTTTCCCTTGCATTTCCAGTCATACTTTTTGATACTTGCAGGTATTGAATATCGCACCTAGAAGTGATTTAGTGCTGTTCATTTCTCCTGCACAGATTGACTTCTTAGTGAGACTCTTGTTAGTTATTCTGTTGAACTGCTTCTGTTCTTGCGTGGGTGTATTCACCCGTTTATCAAACCTTTTGTGGAAATCTGAGGGAAAAACCCTGCACATCAAACTGAGCAGTGAATGTAGTTTATGCTACCTTTTTGTTTCATAAATTCTGTGTAGTGGAGACATCAGAAAATAGCCCTTGTTGAGTATGAGACCATACCAGGCAGGGTAGTAGTAAGCTCTCACTGCATGTACTACAGCTCGTGTTTAGCATTTCTACAGAAATGAACAGCTGAAGGTTTTAATTTTCCATGTTGTCCAAATGTTTCTGATGCTGCATCTTACAATTTCATAGGTTTTTCCTCTTTTGTGCCTTTGTTCTTGTTTTCATGATTAGGAGACGTTGATTTAGCATAAAATGGTTTATAGAAGTCTCATTAGGAGGCAGTTCACTCTTGATGCTTACTCTTACGTGACTACATTGTCAATCAACCTTCTCATTGGTAATTCCAGTTCATATAAATAAAGCCACAATCAGTATTGTCAAAGGGATGTTTAAAACAGCAGGTGAATGCATATGCAACCAGTTGATAGGAAAAGCTTCTATTTAATTTCGTAAGAAATGAGCCACTTGAATAAAACTCCTTCACCTGCCTGCTAGTGATTACCTATTAAGTGGTCTGGGTAGAAATATCAATTTTGAAACTCTTGATTTTGGATAGGACTATAGTGTGTGCTTACATGTGAATGTCTCATAAATATTTCCCAAGAGCAATTTATTTTTCTAATTAACTTCAATAGCCTCTGCTTTACGTAGTGCTTTCAGCAGTTTTCAGTAAATCAATTCAATCACACAGTTGTTGTTTAAAACTTTTCCTAAGTTACTGTAATTCTCTATAGAGACCCAGAATCTCACTAATTAGTACACTTAATCATACCTTGTATGAAGTGCATGATAATATGGCTTAATTCCTAGAATTCCGTAGAAAAAAAGACTAACAGGAACCTTAGGGTTCATGGCTCTGGAAACAGTTTGCTACTCTCATGTAATAGTTGTGTACCAAGCAGTGTCTACAGGCTCACATTGTGGCTACACACTTAATTTTCGCTTGCCCAGTCATAACATTACGAAAGAATTTATTTAGGGCTGCAGCTTTTCCTATTATTAAATTTAAAAGTTACTAAGATCAAACATCCACAACAAATTAATTATTTCTTCCAAAGTAAAAAAAAATTACATTTAAAATAAATACATTTAGTTCTTGCGTGAAAGGCAATAAGATTCAGACTTTTGAGCTGTTTAACGTATAACAGAGAAGACAGTTAGTTACAATTATTATAAGTGAGTTTTAAACTCATTTAATATAAAAATATCTCAATACTGAGTGCTTTTTTTGTAAGATTATTAGATGAAAAAATCAAAAAGCAAGCACTTTTTTTTAAGTACAGCCTTTTTTGTTTTTCAGGATGTGACTTAAAATGACTTCTGATTCTGAAGGTCCTCTGAAAAATATGCTGTGCTTGAATGTTTGCTAAGGACAAGTAAGTAACTGATTTTGTATTTTGACTACATGTACCTGAGTATTTATATGTACAATTTTTAAATTTTAGCTTTAAAAATGGTAAGGGAATAAGTATATAAGAAGCATGTTCTTAAAAAGAAGAAAAGGGGAGAAGGGAAGAAAAAAGAAGAAAAAACCAAACACAATCCCCCCGACTTCATTACTGCCAGAAAGTCAGTTTCTAACTTTGTTTTCTTCTGGATTCCTGTGTATGTAAACGGGAACATCGGTTGTTTCTGCGGCCAGTCGTATAACAGAGGAATCTTTGCGTAGTTTCAATAGTATTTTGAATCAGAAGTTTCACCAGAAAGCTATTGTGCTTTTTATATATGTCTATTTGAGAGAAATAGGTTTGAAATAAATTTTCACTGAGAATAGAGAGTTGCTGAATGGAATGTCCTCTAGTTTTATTTGTATCAAATCAAATTTAAATATTTGGGGCTTCTCTTAGCATAAACCAATTAGTCTATTACAATTTGCATCTTAAACTATGTGATTTATCTCTTGGTTTTTAGAAAGGAGGATTCTATTTAATATTTTAACTTTATTTACGATATGAAAAATTCCAGATCATTTTCATGATTCATTGAAAAGGACTGCTTTGATTTAATTCTTTGTAACTGACTTATTCTTGGGAAAGCTAAGAGCCAATTTATACTTTTTTTCTGGTAAATGTTTCAAACAAGAAATCAGCTCAGAAGAGCTTCCGAGCATGCAAGCTACCAAGTACATGTATTAGGTATAGGAAAAAGTTGATGGTTTCATGGGACCAAAGAAGTGTTAAAACTGTTTTTATGGAAATAATATGATTTTTAAAAGTAGTTTGGATATGTCTTAAATTAATATTGTAAAGTCGGGCTTTGTGGGTTTTGGTTTTTTTGCATGTGTGTGGTCAACTATTTCAGCTAAACAAATACAAAAGTAAATCTGAAGCAGCTGTTTATGGTTTTGGGCCCCTCTTAGGACAAAACCTTCCCAGCCCTCAGGTTCTCTGTGGTGAATAGGTCTTTCATCTACACCTACTGAGAACATGGGCATGAGGGAATAATGCTTGAGCTGGAGAAGGAAACTAGTGTATTGGAAGACAAACTAGCAGAAAGCAATCCGATGAATGTTGTTTTGTTGGCAGCTTTCCGGTTTGTGAGGGTGAGGTGGGACCACGGGAGAAACTATCCTATGAGCTGAAAACTTTCTGCTGACTGTGCCAAGGACTTCTCAGTGTCATTTTGACTTGAATTCTTTCTGGTTTAAAATTTTTTTCTTTCTTTCTTTTGCCTTTCAGAATACTGAAACCCTGGCAGATTGAACTGTGCTAGTCCTTAAATGCTTAAGATTTCTTTAAATTCTGTGGCTTTTTTGGAAGGCTGCGCATATGTTGTTGCAATGGATGGATTAATAATTACTAGAACTTGTTTTACCTGTCGGCTGCAAAAACCAGTACCTTTTTAACAAGCCTTCTGTGGTTTTCACTGAGAAATGAATCAATCTCATGTGAAAAGTATATAGTATGTTGCAAAGGATATAGACACCTTATTAACAAGGACAAATGTTTTTTTTCAAAGCGCTTGCTGATGAGCAAAAAGTTCTTCGTTATTTTTTGTTTGTTTCCCCTTTTTGAAAAGTGAGAAATATTTTGAAGAATTTAGGACTATACCTGAAAAGAGAAATCAAATAGTAATGCAGAAACTAGTACTTAGTATTTGCAAATAATCATGAGAGTTTGGAACTTCTCCAAATGTTGCTGCCTTTGGTTCCACCCCGCTGGTGTGGTTAGGAACTTGACTACATAGCGGTTCATTGCTGCTACAACTGATGGAATTAAATGGTACCTTGCTTTGGAGACTTTGATCCATCTCTTACATCATCTGGATTTTTCTCCAGTTGGGTTTAGCTGTAAACTTTGGCGGGCTCTGGGTATATTTGCTTCCATTCAAATTTAACATTCTCTATTCCGTACAAATGTCTCCTTTCACACTTACTTGGCAAGAGCTAGGGCTTTGTTATTCCAAATAACTTTTGGAAAATCATGTTGGACAGAACAAAGGGTGGCTGTGTGTTATCTGTTTTCAAGAGCTAAATGGAGTGTAGCATAAAATGGTTTTATTTTATAAAATGTTTGATGAAATTGACAACATTTTCCAGCGTTCCAGTGGAGCAATGCTGGTAACACCAGCCTAGCAAGCATTGAAATATTACTATATACACAGGAATCATTGTTCATTCAGTGCCTGGCTTTAAAATTCAGCAGTTGCAAGAAATTATCTTTATAAATTATATAAACTATCAACAGATAAATTTTAGAAAAATCTTGTTGTTTATCACTGCATAGAATTTATATTCAACATTTCTTCATCCTTAGGTGTAATCAGCCTGCTGTAGCTTCTTGCATTTTAAGCTAATAGTTGCATACAAATTCCATTTAGAAGTCCATGACAGCATGTGTCGATAGCTCAAGTTCACAGTCCCGCTGTTAGTTATCCTGCTAGGCAGCAGGTTTGCCACTCACGTTTTGAGCTTGTACATGCACCTTTAAAGAAAAATGGAACTGTTATCAGATTTTTAATGGATGTAATTGCTGTTATACCTGTATTTGCATTATTCTGAGTAAGAATAATATTCCATGATGTAAGATTATAATTCCTGTGTTTTAGGTAGTTTATACTTACACAGAATTTAGCATAATTTCTTATATTTGTCTGGTTTTATGTAGTATTGGAGATACTGAGTTGAATTAAGGTAGTTTTTTAGATTTGTTTTAATTATGCAAATAATCGAATTCAGCTCTGTAATTAGTTTAACAATGCTTCACTTGGGTACATAATATTGCGCAGTATAACTAGCATAGGAGACTTTCTAGACAGCGTTATAGATTCACGAGCCAGAAATAATGCTATTACCTGTCAACTCAGAAAGTGAGGGTACAAAGATGGCTGTGTTAAACTTTTTCTTACTTCTAGCAGTAAAAGTTTTAACTTTTGAATGCTGTGTTTTGGAACTGTCATTTGAAACAATGTTTAACTTCAGAAAACTCCCCCAAACCCCCAAAATAGATTTCTTTATGGAAAAAGCTTTTTATCCCATTAGCAATTACAGGTTCACATTTAATGAACCTATTAACTCCCTGAATAATAGCTTCTTTTGCAAATAGTTCCTGTAGCAGGGAAATTAGATTGTTAACAATTTGTACTGTAAATCCATCTGTATTGGGAAGCAGCTTCTGTAATTTCCTTAGCGGAACAGTTACAGTGTTGTTCAAAGTTTACATGCCTTGAGCTTGTAATGATGCTCTTCGGGAAAGGAAAATACACGGGCAGGAACTCTGAAGCTTCAGGCCTGAATAAACTACCACAAGCTACTTGGGTGTAATAGTAGGGAAACAACCTACACAAATTGCCTAAGTTTTCCTTCTGTCTCCGAACTTCTAATTTAGGCAGTGAAAGATTTTCTTAAATAGCAAAATTGTTGAATTCTCTGATATGTGTCATGTTTCTGATACAAAATGTAATGGTTTTCCATTTATATTCATATTGTGAGTTTTCTGTCAGTACAGGTAGATGTTAAACTGGAAATGACATTCCCATTCTAAGTCATTTAATGCAACCCTGTTACCTGCAAAATTATGTTCTGGTGAAGTGTCCATCCTAGTTCAATTTTTTAGCTATTTAATGTATTTTAAATCATTCCTCCTCTTAAATAGAATTTGCTCTTGGCTTCTGAGATGCTTGCTGCGCCCACACCCTTCCTGAGCTCCGCTGAAGTCTCGTATTTTAAGCCCTTCCTCTCTGTTTCCGCAGTAGCTCTTAACCCGCAGCTCCGCGCTCCGCCGGGGAGCGCCGGCCCCGGAGCCTGCGGGAGTCCCTGCGGGAGTCCCTGCGGGAGTCCCTGCGGAGACACTCGGCATCCCGCCGCAGCGGGCAGGGCTGTCGGCATGAGACCTTCTGAGTCATGCGTTCTGTGGAGAGTCAGCTTCAGAATATGAGCTGCTTTTTGCTCGATCGTAGGCCGTTTCCATGGTCTGTGGTGAAACTCCCTGCTTGTGCCGATGAGTAGTTTCTCATCCCGCCGCTCGCTGGCAGCTGCCGCGGGCCCCGCCGTTGCTCGGTGCGGCACTGCCATCCGGTGGTCCGGCCGTGGATTCGTCCTGAGCTTCGGGCAAGGTGGGATGCTGTAGATGTATTTGAGAGGTTTTTGCCCTGGAGGAATATATGGTTGAATAAAAGTCTTCATGCGTGCTCTTCCATCTCTCTGTATAGTGGGTTTTGTCTTACTCATCCCAGTTTTATGTCGAATACTTAGATGTAAAAACCAACTTCTTATCTGTGCAGTCCATGACTGTAGGTACGAATTAGGCATCTTTTGAAATTATTTATTTCAAATGCAGGATTATATTTTACTGTTGTTTGCAGTTTTATTGTGATGCCTGTCAGTTGGGGTGAGGATTGATTACGAATACAGTTTTATGTTAACCATTGCAATATTTGCTCAGTGCTTTAAAGAGATGCTGTTTTACTTCTGAGCTTTGTACAAGTGTCAGAGTAATCCAGTGTCTGCTCCGCAGTGCAGCCAGCAGTCCTCTCTCCTATTTAGCTTCCCAAGGTTTGTACTGCTGTAAGAAGAATGTCCTTTTAAATTCTCCACCCACAGCTAACACCCTGCAATAACAGTGTCAGCTATTGCAAGCAACCCCCATGCTGCTTCATGCAAATACGTTCTTGTGTGTCTTTGCCCTTTCAGTTTAGACTTCAGAAAGAATTATAGCAGTGGGTTTTTTTCACCCACAAAAAGACAATAATCAAAAGCAGTCAAGGTTAGTACATCAGAAGTAATACCATGCTTCTCTTTTTTTCTTTAGATGCCTCTTCCAGGAAGCAGTTAGTTGGCTAGGAGCCGTTCTAAATGGTTGGCTTCCTTTGCTGCAAGGGTACACTGCTGACTTGTGTTTGATCCTGTCCACAGAGATACTTGGAGTCGGTTGGCTCCCGGTCTCTGATACCTTACCATAAATTTCATTTAGATGAAAGCGTGTCTCATCAGTTCCTTGTTCTTGTGAGGTGTGATCACTGACTCCTAGGGATTTGGTCATCCTAAACCAGTTGTTTGGTTTTTTTTAGCATCTGTGGTAACGGTGGGTTTTGCTTGTGGAGATCCTTAAAGAACTTCCTTTTTCTGAAAGATTGTTACTGCCTTATACGTTACTGGGTTATACGTTAAGGAATAGTTTCTCTCCAACGAACAAGTGTAACTGTCTTACCTAAATGTTTAAGACCAGTTCCTGTTGTTGCTGTATGGGGTAAAGAACTGCAGGCTGAACTAGATTGCAGTAAAACAAATTTACAGGTAAGTTCTCTGAGTTTTGAATTACTATTTTGAGAAGTTAATTCACAATTTGTGTATTATTGCTTTTAGTTTCTGATGCATGGTAAAGATGAGTGGATTAGGAGAAAACTCCTTGGATAGCTTGACCAGTGAGTCAAGGAAGCGCAAGCCGTTGCCCTGTGATACACCAGGTGCAAGGTAGGTTTATATCGACTTTTCTCTCTTTTTTTAAAATGAGTATTAAAAAATATTTTTCAAGTTTTCATTGCAATTTAGAGTAAGCTCTAACTAATCATTTTGTTCAGTGAGAAATCCTCTAGGCCAGCTGCTGTTGTGAAGATACACAGCTTTACTACTACCTAGCTATGCCGAAGCTGATGAACTATGCTCTATAATTAGACCCTTGTGGAAGTCTTTATGGAGTGAACATATAAGGAGTCACTGAAGCTGCGATTGCAAGGCAACATTCCAGCAATGTTAGGTTGTCTGGGATTCTGCTTTTCTTGGATGTTGAGATGGAATTTTTGTCCTGATGCCTAGAGGTATCACCTTCTGTAGTCATCTCGTTACAAGCAAACCAAAGGGATTTCATAGAATATTGTAATTTATTATAGAAACGAAATAGAATTTTAAAGAAACCTGAAGTAAAATTTAAGGTTAAAATATTCTTTCTGTATGAACATTTCAATTTTGTAACAGGTAATTGCTCTTTCCATTAAATTTGAAGATGGAGTAATCACAAGAGGATTTTTTGAATGAATAGCTTTCTCATATCCTCTTAGGATAAATTTGTAGTTAAAATTCTTAAACCCCCCCCCAAAACCCAACCCAAACAACAGTGTAACAAAACACACACGTGCCCTTCAGATTTGTATTTGCTGGAAGAATAACCGCTACCTAGGTGTAACAACAGGTGGGTAAGCACAGCTTTTGCATGTGATGGTACGTAATATATGAAATTATGTTTTTTGGTTCCTAGTTTGACCTGCAGTGGCGAGAAGCGTCGTCGTGAGCAGGAAAGCAAATACATTGAAGAACTGGCTGAACTGATATCTGCTAATCTGAGTGACATTGACAATTTCAATGTCAAACCGGACAAATGTGCTATTTTAAAAGAAACTGTGAGACAGATTCGACAGATAAAAGAGCAAGGTACTGTTCCCTGCTAAGCCAACGTAAATAATTTTTCTTGCGATTGCTTTTCTAAAGCAGTAGTTACTTACGAAATTGAGTAGTGTTTCCACCTTCCCCTGAAGCAAGCTTATTTAGGATATTTTGATTTTTAAAATATGACTTTATTACACACGCACATATTAACATGAGCTAAAACCTATTTGTAGAACAATGGCGATGGCATCTGAAAGCTGACCAGTGATGATGAGATCATCAGAATAAAACCACAAGGAAGAGATAGGTCTAATCAGGATGTTTAATGGCCATTGAAAGATTTAGCAGGTGAATCTGTCATCAGACAGATGATCCCAAAAGCAGCAGAAGAAATATTGTTCACAGAACAAGTTGATCTTGTCAACTTTAACTGTCAAGTCAGTTTATGTTGCTGTGACATTTATTCTAGACTTCAGCAACTAACAACATGAGACCTCCTCTCCAAATCCTGGGGTTTTTTTTGCCTTTATTCAAACGCTTTCTAGAATCTGGCTTGCAACATGACAACGTGGTCTTTGTGTGAAATGTTGCTTTACTGAAACGTATCTTCTGGGTTTCAGGAAAAGCAGTTTCTAATGATGATGATGTTCAGAAAGCTGATGTATCTTCTACGGGTCAAGGAGTTATTGATAAGGATTCGTTGGGACCTCTTTTGTTACAGGCAAGTACAAACTGGGCCCTAGTTAAACCCCTATGGAAACAAATACTTAAGGCAGGTGAAAATATTACAATAAATCCTGTAGTCGCATAAGTAGTATGCAAGAACTATACAGAGCTGTGTTTGAAAGGGCCAGGGATAAAATCGATCAAGTGTTCTTAATTTTACTGAGGTTCTCTGAAGGAAAGGGAAGACTAATATTTGGCTTTTTCTCATATTCTTGTGCTTTATTTTCTCCAGCAGGCGCTATCAAACTACTACTAAAGCAGTGCTTAGTAATACGAAGAATATTTTGCTTTTTTAGGGGATAGACATTAGAGTAAATGCACGAGGTTTTGCAAAGACTAGATGTTTGTATATTGGGGTTTGTGTTTGTAAATTGTGAAGCATTTTAAACAAATGTTGCCATCAAGTGAAACAGGCTAAGAATTGTAAAAAAAAAAAAAAAAAAAAAAAAGGTAGATAGCAGATACTGCTTCTTTATGTCTAGAAAACCAATCCCATGTTTATGAGTCTATTCAAAAGCACTTTTGAAACTTAATTGTTTACAGAGATACTGAATTTTTCTTTAAGTTAAGAAAATACAGTATTTTAAGATATGGATAAACCCTTTTATCTCATCACTGGATAGTGGAAATGTCTTCATGTTCATGTCTTGCTACTTGTTTCTGCTGAATTTCTTCTTGTTTCAATTTGCCAGCTATTGAAATGATGTTACTGATTCATTATCTTGTGATGAAATAAAGCAAGAATGAAACAAGAAGGCTGGTTATCACTGTGAAAGAGCTCAATGGAATAATAAATGAACAGATTAATTTTTAATCTTGAAATCACTCCTTGCCAGACACAGATTTCCTCAGAGAAAAAATTCATCTCTACCCTTGAAAAGAAATGCATTTATTGTAACCTGACATTTATCACCCACAGAGTTTTTATTCTAATTTATGTTCGGAATTAGTCAGCATGTCTTACATGCTGTGTTGTCATGTTAATATTTAGGCGTTGGATGGTTTCCTGTTTGTTGTAAATCGAGATGGGAACATAGTATTTGTGTCAGAAAACGTTGCACAGTACCTGCAATACAAACAAGAAGATTTGGTTAATACAAGTGTCTACGGTATCTTGCATGAAGAGGACCGGAAGGACTTTCTTAAAAACTTACCTAAATCTTCAGGTAATAAAAGTTTACTTACCACACTGCTACTAGGCTATGTGAAAACAACTAGAGACTAATAAGTAACTTGTAATGGATAATCTTTAAAACCAACTTACAAAAAATATTTCATTACAAAAATCTGTTTATCTTGACAAATATTACTGTGTTCTTATACTAAAGCACTCCACCAGAAAGAAATGTGCTGGAAATTGATACTGTACTTTAGCCTTTGTAATATGTTTACCTGTAGCTTACTACAAGGGTACTAAAGCAAAATATTTCCAAATGCCACAAGACTAGCTGAGGAAACTGATTGCTTTTCAAATATGTGAATAACTTTCCAGCTCTCCTTCATGTGACTGAAAGTGTCGTGTAAGGG
>NW_010433302.1:77403-87215 GCF_000710305.1 Buceros rhinoceros silvestris | reverse complement strand
AGAGGTTTTTTTACTTGGTTCTCAATATTAGGGTTTTATATTAAGGTATAAAATTGGTGGTATATTGAGAAAGTGTCTTAAAATATTCTTCAATTTCTCTAATTGAGGAACAAGGTATCTAAATTAAGAAAAATCAGTTGTGAATTGATTTTATCTGAAATCTTTTTAAATTCTTACTGTGTTCTTTTAAGTTAATGGAGTTGCTTGGAGCAATGAAACGCCTAGACAGAAGAGTCATACATTTAATTGCCGGATGATGGTGAAAACCTCTCATGATCTTTTGGAAGATGTCGGCAGCCACCAGGATATACGTCAAAGATATGAAACGATGCAGTGCTTTGCTTTATCTCAGCCAAGAGCTATGATGGAAGAGGGAGAAGGTAGGAAATTTTGTGGAATTACTCTGCAGAAAAATTGCTTGAGTAAAGCTTTTTGGTACTTGATATATGTTGTGAAATCTGCAGCTTCTGCAGTCCTTTTGTAAGTAAGGAGGAGAATGCAAAAATTCTTCAATTCTTACTGTCTGTACTTTCATTTAACAATGAAAGATGCTTAAATAGAATAAACCAGGAAAGAAATTAACGGAGAAATGTTCTCTTTTAAATATAGATTTGCAGTCCTGTATGATTTGTGTGGCACGACGTATCACAACTGCAGAAAGGGCTTTTCCAACAAACCCAGAGAGCTTTATTACAAGACATGATCTTTCAGGTGAGAAATAGACCCAAGATGAAGGTGTGAAGGTAGCTTTTCTTTTTTTCTTTTGGCCTGTGTGCTCTTTTTTTAAATACATGAAGTATGAAAATAAACGGGGTGTCCATGGTGACCAGCAGCTTTCGTACTGAGAATTCCCAGCTGGTTTTTGCAATGTACCGTTGCTGGCAGAGGGGTGTAACAACAACAGAGGGCTGTGTGTTCTGTCCCTGTGCTAGCATGCTGTTGTTTGCAGGTTGGTATAAAGCAATCTGTTTTAAGTTGGCAGCATTTCAAATGGTGGTTGTTGTGATTTCCTTTACACATAAGAAATATTTTAAATCATAACTGAAGCCAATAAAAACTCTTTAGAACACTTATATTTTTATACAGTACGTGAGCTTAATGTTTACAGTGTTTTATGCTGTTTAAGTTGAAATACTTACGTAATCTTTATGGGGCTTTTTCAGATGCCAGTTAGTGTTTGTGGTGGTCTTTTGTGGCTGTGGATGGTTGTACTGTGTCTGTATCCTTTGGGTGCCCCTCACTGGAGACTACGTTACTGTTTTCGAAAGCCCTGGCATTAACCTGTGGAGTCTTAACTCTCTCTTACGCAGTTATCAAAGTCCCTTTGAATATTGATGTTTTAACAAGCAGTGTCTTATTCTCACATGGCAGATAATTCATAAAAGTAACTTCTGCATACTCAAAATTTGATGTTAGGCTGATGAGCAATTAAAATGGTGATACTGGAACCTTCTGAAATGTACCATGTTTCATCAAAAGGATTAGGATGGTCATAAAGAGTTTAACTTCTGTATTTTCTTTCCTGTTACAGGCAAACTCGTCAACATCGATACAAACTCATTACGGTCTTCCATGAGACCTGGCTTTGAAGATATAATTCGCAGGTGTATTCAGAGGTTCTTATGCCATAACGACGGTCAGTCCTGGTCTAACAAACGCCACTATCATGAAGGTAAGAATCTGTTTGCGGTGTTTGGCTGTACTGCTTCTCCTAGTGGCTGCATGTGTTTCTTGAAAAACAAAAATGCTGAATTCTGCCCCTGTTCGTTCTTCTGTACTTTTTGTAACTGTTAATTGCTGAGCTGAAGGACGGTGGCCTCTTGAGAAATCGGGATTTTGACGGAAGTTATTTTGATTTTTCTAATGCATCTGTTTTGATAATTTTCATGGAAAATATCAGGTATGTGATCTGGGAGCCTGAAGTAAGCTGTTTCTCCGCAGATGGATGAAGCAGTGACAGTGACTGCTTTGTTTGTCTCATAACATGTAATCCTTAATTATCATTAGTTTGTTATTTGTGTTTAACCTTAGTTTGACTTCAATTCATCCTTTCTTTTGTGAAAGGTGAGCTCACTAAAAGTGGTAAGTTGTGTTGATGACTTTTTTTCTTGTTCAAGATACAAGGGTTCAAAATATTTTCGGTGTTCCAGCGCTATGTATTTTGTAATGCTAATTTGATAACCTTGATAGATAAAGTGAAGTACAGCCACTGTCTTGAGTAAGAAAGATGACATTTCCTAAGTTTACTGAACTCAGGCCTTTTTAAAGGATTCATGAAGAAATTTAAGTAGAAGGGATATTAAATAAAGAGAAACTGGCAGAAAATGGAGTTTCTATTCCGAAGTTCTTTGACTTAACTGATAAGATCCTAAATTAACAAGAAATTTGGAGCTTAGATTAAAAACAATGTTTTCCTCAATTTTTTGACTGAAATAAAACTTTAGAATTTAAAAATACTTTATATGAAGGTTTCCAAGTTTAATTTCCATTCCATATTAATTACCTGTATATTTTAGTGCAATTAGTATTTAAGTGATGATTTGTCCTTCTCCCTAAGGAGAAGCTTTGGAAACCTGCTAACCCAGCCTTGGAAGTCTGTTACAAATGCAGAACTTTGCCAGCTGTGCGTGTGGAGCACAAAATACTGCAGCATCAAAATAATCTTGTCTGCTTTTATCATCCCTCTGCTAATCTAGGAGAAAAAGTGGAATACTTCCTTTTTTCTGAATATCTATTTTAGGTCTGAATTTTTATTTTGGTTTTTTTTTTATTTTTAAAAATTTTCAGCACATGACTGGTATTACGTTAAAACATCTGTAGCACATGTATCAATACCATTTGGGTTTTTAAATATGAACTATATTTCTGTATTTTCTTTACAGCTTATACACAAGGTCATGCTGAAACACCACTGTATCGTTTTTCCTTAGCGGATGGTACTGTTGTGACAGCGCAAACCAAGAGTAAACTATTTCGAAATCCTGTAACTAATGACCGCCACGGATTTGTTTCTACCCACTTTCTTCAAAGGTAGAAGCAGTGGTATCTGTTTGTCATTTAAGTGTCTCAGCTTTTAAAAATATATCTGACCATGAAGATACCTGGAAAAAAACCCTCAACAGTATATAAGAATATTTTATCTGTTTAAAACTCAGAGCGGGAGTAACTTGGGAAGCAGAGTTTCATAGCATACAAATAAAAGTGTCAGGCTAACCCCGACCCTTCAGCTTAGCTGTGTGGCAGAAAGACAGTCACAATCAAAAGGCGGCTTTTTCCTCTACCTGCACTGAGCCCGTATTAGGTATTCATTATTCTTCTGGGTTAACATTTCTAATGATGAAGCACTGGAAACAGAAGTGCTCAGTTACATGCTTTATCTTACTCTTTTAATTGCAGACCAATTAAAAAGACAACAACCCCCCCCTCAGATGCATCACTGATGACTCAAAGTTAAATGTACCTTAAATAGCACTTCCTGTGACCTGTGCTTCTTGCTTGCAAGAATAATTGAAATGCCACCCTGGAGGGAATCTGTCTGCTTCTGGCATTAAAGTGCCTCCAGATGCTGAAAAATGAATGCTGAGATTGTTCAGGGCATCATTAGCGTGCACAGTAGAATGGTGTCATGCATTGGCTCAGGAAGGGAGTAAAAGAAGGGAGATATTTGATAAATCTGACTAATGACTTGATAAAAGCCTTTTAAAAGGGTGATAGTGTATGTTCCTGTAACTGAAATCACCTGAAGGACCAGGCACTTCTGCAGTGAATAAATGAGTGGAATGGCTTAGCTCTGCTTCTGTGGAAGCTTGAATTCTCACTGCTCTTTATGAAAAAATATCTGGAAACTTATTAAATAATGCTAATCTTTGTAGTCTTTGTAGCACATGATTCCAAGTAAGGTTTTAATTTGTTTTCTTGGGATTTCTGGGGATGTTGTTGAATTTACAGGGAACAAAACGGATATCGGCCAAATACTAATTCAGTCGGACAAAACATCAGAACACCTGTGGCTGGAAACACAAATTCTGCTGGTGGTCTTATGAACATGTCACCTGCCCAAGGCGTGTCAATGCAGAACAGGAGCTATGGTATGGGAGATCCCAGTGCAGTGGGTCAGCTCAGCAGCACTCGATATGGAGGCCCTGGTAATATGGGGCCGGCGAACTCTGCACCTGGAATGCAGCCCTCTGCTTATCAGAACAACAGTTACGGGTTAAACATAAGTAGCCCACCACATGGTAGTCCTGGTTTAACTTCCAACCAACAGAATCTAATGATATCTCCTAGGAATCGAGGGAGTCCAAAAATGAGTTCACATCAGTTTTCTCCAGTTACAGGTATTTAATTTTTGCTGTAAGTGTTTTTTTTTAAGCTATGTTGTCTCACTTTTATCCGCATTCCATCTTTCATCCTTTTTAACAGTTCTGTGTGACTGTGTATGGGTTACATAAATGTAATATACCTGATTTAATATTTGAAAATAATTAACTCAAAGTGGTAGTCGTATCTAATCTAAAGGAAAAGTAGATGCAAACAGTACTGTAGTCCTAATAAGTTGATCTCTGTCATGTGATACAGGTATGCACTCTCCAATGGGATCTGCCAGCAACACCAGCAACAGCACTTTCTCTAGCAGTTCTCTTAGTGCTCTTCAAGCCATTAGTGAGGGTGTTGGAACCTCCCTTTTATCAACACTTTCTTCACCGGGTCCAAAATTGGATAATTCCCCAAACATGAGCATAGCTCAGCAAAGTAAAACGAGTACCCAGGACTCCAAAAGCCCCTCTGGTCTGTATTGTGAACAAAACCAAGTGGAAAGTTCCATCTGCCAGTCAAACAGCAGGGAACTCCTTGGTGAAAAAGAGAGTAAAGAGGGAAGTCTGGAGGCATCTGAAAGTCAGAGAGGACCATCTGAAAGCAAAGGGCATAAAAAACTGCTTCAGCTACTCACTTGCTCCTCAGATGAAAGAGGACATTCTACAGCATCAAACTCTCCTTTAGACTCAAATTGTAAAGAGCCTTCTACCAATGTTACCAGTCCTTCAGGAGTTTCCTCATCTACCCCCGGAGGGGTATCTTCCTCCTCAAACATGCACGGGTCGCTCCTGCAAGAGAAGCATCGGATTTTACATAAACTGTTGCAGAATGGCAATTCTCCTGCAGAGGTAGCCAAGATCACAGCTGAAGCTACTGGTAAAGACACGTATCATGATGCTAGTAATACAGCTCCATGTGGAGAAAGCACTGTCAAACAGGAGCAACTGAGCCCAAAGAAGAAGGAAAACAATGCTTTACTAAGATACCTGTTAGATAAAGATGATGTAAAGGACCCACTTTCCAAAGAGTTGAAGCCTAAAGTAGAAAGTGTGGATAATAAAATGGGACAATGCAGTAGTTCTACAATTCCTACTTCTAGTCAAGAAAAAGAGATGAAAATAAAAACGGAACCAGTGGAGGAGGTACAGTATCATGTAAATGGTGGTAGTGAACAAAGCAGTATTTTCTTTCTTAAAAAGGTCTGTGCAGATGGTGTGAAACTCTACACTCGGGTTTTATTGCCCCTGAAAAAGCACAAAGAGAACTACAGGGTGTGTATATAACCAAGAGTCCTGTACTGAAGTCGTGGGCTAAGTTACACTATGATTAAGGTAGCGTTTATTTACAAATCATTCCTTAAAATCAGATCTTTAACATCTGCTGTTTCACATTTTTATTGTCTATTAGGAAATGGAGCTGTAACTGCCTCTGTAATTGGTTGGCAGTACAGTAATGGAAGGTAAAACATGATTTGGTTTTGAAAACACAAGACACAGAAATGTGTATACTTAAATACTTGAAATAGCTATAGATTGGTTTTAGCACTCTTTTTTTTTATCCTTAAATGAGGAAAGAAACATATATATCCAGCATGCAAATAAATATGTGTATATTTATTAGCTTCAGTGTTTCTAGAGTTGAAATTTTAGGAGGTGTTATGATATAGAAGACTAGATATCACCGTGGAACAACTCCTCTGAGGGCAGCAGTACGCTTGTTAGAGACACTCTTCCTAAAATTATGAGGTGTGGTTAATATTTCTCTTGGACTTAGTCCCTAAGTCAATTTGGAACCGCTTCAAAGTATTACTGGCGAGTGTGACAGTTTACTGAAAACATGTTGGTATCTGAGAACTTTGATGTCCCAAGTCAGCCATAACACGTAAATAACATATCATCGCACAGTTTCTACATAAGCTCATGGCTGACTATAAAGGAAACACCTTAGAACATTTTTTTGAAGGGAAGCCACTTAAGGGAAGTCACTCTCAGCTGTGTAGTAGTACCCAATGCGTAGTTTCAGTAAAATACTCTAAAAAAATATATAGCGAAATGGTATCTGAAGTTCTTTGGAAATCGAGAGGTAGCCCAAGGTGCTGTCAGTGAACTCAAACATTTGTCTCCCAGTTACATCTTTTAAGATGAATGAGGAGTTAATAAAAGCTGAAGGATAGCTAACGGAGAGAAATAACCTCGGCATTTTTCTGTGTCTTTTTCAGATGAGTGGAGACTTGGATAATTTGGATGCAATTCTGGGTGATCTGACTAGTTCAGAATTTTACAGCAACGCTATGTCTGCAAATGGAAATAACCTTGCAACAAAGCAAGCATTATTTCAAGGAAATGCTGTATTGGGTAAGGAATTTAATCTAATAGCTCTGTAGTTTTAAAATCAGGGGTTTCATCTTACCTGATGTAAACATAATGCCTACTCAAATCCTTAGAGAATATTTTCTTGATCTCCTGTATCTTCAAGGGCAAACGTAATGCAAAATGGCTCATTATGCTTTCATAGGCTACTGTGTCCACTATTAGCTACCTTGACAGCACTCATCTGCTATATGCACAATGACTAACGTTACCTTCAGTTCCTTCTGTTATGGCTGCTTCTTGGTCTGTTCAACGTAGCTTTCTCAGAGACAAGACAGCAGGAAAAATGTTTTGTGAGCTGTCAGTTAAAACTGAGAATTTTGGTTCCTTACAGATGACTAGGGAAATAATGTGGGATTGGGGGCAAGCTTTTGATTTCCCACTTACTCTATGTGAAAACATCTTGTGGCCTGCAAATTCTAATGGGTACTCGTCCTTGCCATCGAACGGAGAGCCCGCCCTTAGCAGTAAGCTGAGTAGCAGGGAAGGACGACCTTGCTAACGGACAACTATCATTGCAGTTGTCACTTCCTTTTATAAAGCTGGTCCTTTCTTGAGGATGTAGGGCAGTACATTGGTGAGGTAGCCTAAGCAGGTGAAACATGGGTAATGAAAACTGTAAAAACAGGTGAAAGAACCTGTAAGGTCACTGATGCTGTTGGTTGTGGAACACAGCAATTTTTTGGTTAATTAATCCAGATAGGACACTGCTCAGCAACACACTGTGTCTGTATTCCACCTGTTCCAGACAGAACCATTCAACTCCTTTCTCTCTCCATGGCAGAGTTATCTGGAGGCTGGGCAGCCCACTCACATATATCAAGGAGTCCGTAACACCAGTGTGTTCCACAATGCTAAAACATGGTTCGTTACAGAACTTAAATTAAAATGAACCTTTGTATGTCTCGGGCCAAAGAGAATTGCATTTGACTTTTCCTGTAAAAGGTCCTAACTATGTACTCAAAATGTGATTTATGTAGTTAGAACATAAGCGAAACAACTATTCCTGGCTTGTTTAAGGTCCATTATATGTGCCCATAAATAGATCAGACTTATTTATGTATGTCATTAATGGTACTTTCTATTTAAAACTACAGTTGGGTGCATCTCTTAATTCTTTAACAGGTATGAGGAGCCCCCAGGCTGTGCAGACTACCCGCCCCCCTTTCAACAGAGCCATGTCTTTAGACAGCCCTGTGGGCTCAAGTGCTCCCGTGAGGAATGTCAATGCCTTCTCCATGTTACAAAAGCAAAACTTGATGGGTGGAAGTCCAAGAATGATCGAAAACCAGGAAAATTTTGGAGCAAATCTGGGTTTGTTGATTGTGTGCAAATAGATCTCATTGTACAGGAAAAAAGCTTTTCTGGAAAACGGGTTGCAAGACTGTAATATGAATTTTGGTTAGAAGAAATCTTAATATCAATTTTATAATCAGCATATAAATACTTTAGTACCCCTAGCTAAAGTAACATCATCACTGTTTACTATCTCTGTATTATTACCAGTACTTTACTTTTGTTTAGTAGTTATTTTTCACTGTCTTGAATTTTGAATTATGTTTTTGGTATTTGGAAGCAAGTACAGGTCACAAAGCCAGTGAGTCGTTAATATTTTCAAGTATATTTAGATTAATATAGTTTGATGATTTCGGACTTGGCTTGGTAAGCTTTAGACGCTTTTTAGGAGTTCAGTGAATTGCTGCTCTGTCATTGGCAGGTATCCTTGTTGGTAAAACAAAACAAAACCCCATAAAAATAATTCTGAAACCAAAATATGCGATGTATTCCAGGTGAAACATTATTGTATTTTCTGCTGTTCACTATAGCAGGTGCTCCCAACAGAAACGTAGCGATGAATCAGCATCAGTCAGGAGACTGGGGGCTGCCAAACTCGAAGGTGAACAGATTGGAACCGACAAGTTCTGCTTCGATGCTGAGACCAGGACCCGAGTTCAGCGCGTCCCTTCCCAGGCCCGCGGTGGGTGGCTCTATGGCTGGGCTGCCCGTTCGCTCCAGTAGCATCCCTGGGACGAGACCGATGCTGCAACAGCAAATGATTCACATGAGTAAGTGTGCACGTTTACTGTCCTGCTTAGCGCGATCTCTCCAGTTGGAGGCAGCATCATTCTTCATCAGTTCTCTCTGGTTTCGGTAGAACACTAGCTGTTCATCCAGAGGCATTTCGAGGTAAAGACTGTTACTGTTCTGGGACTTTTGGTGACTTTTTGATGTTCTTTTTGGTTTTGTTTTCTTCTGGTGATATCTGTGTGTTTCATACACAGGTAATTCATGCTGAGTCTCCAGATTTTTGGGGCATGATTTCTGTGTATTTCTTTAGTGCAGTACATCTCTGCTGAATCCCAGGAACTAAATGCCCTCTTATCTATGATTATATTTGAAGATACTCGTATTCTGATTAATTTAATTCATTGTGCTTGATATAGGATAGATACGGTTTTTGCTCTTGTTGATAATCAGGGGGTTTTCAAAGCTTTTTCTTAAATATTTTAAAATTCTTCTCACATGGAGTATCCAAATTTCACATAAAGCCACACTGCAAATACAGGTTCTCTTTTAAATATTCATGTTTGTGTGGGATTTCATTTGCCCAGAATTCATTGGCCAGAAATCTATAATTTTGGGGGGGATGTAAAGTTGCTGTATATGTCAAGTTCCTGTTTTAGGGGTTTAAGGAGTAGAAGTAGCAATTCTGCTGTAGCAGGGTAGCAGCTTTAGATCACTGTCATATTTAAATCTGTGGTTTATCAGATTTTTGAAATTATCTTGAGCGTGAGCTGGGGAATGTATACACTTTAAAACATACTAATGGAAAGTTCGTGAAGCTGCTTGACAATTCCTGTGATCTTCCACAACGTGAACACTGGGAGAGCAAGATGACATGTTGTTTCTAAAACACACACAAATGTTTTACCTCACAGGACCAAATGAGATAAACATTGGCATGGGAGGGAACCCGTATGGACAGCCAGGACCATCTAACCAACCAGGATCGTGGCCTGACAACATGCTGTCCATGGAGCAAGCATCGCGGGGCTCCCAGAACAGGTAGAATTGGGAAGGGTCTTAAGATAAGTTTAAATACAACTGTTAACTGTTTATCGGAAG
>NW_010433302.1:55945-77316 GCF_000710305.1 Buceros rhinoceros silvestris | reverse complement strand
CGGAAGAGTGTAAGGCCTGGAAATAAGTAAATGTATCTCATACAGTGGAGATTTCAGAGAGGAGTGAAAATCTACTTCCGTTTCTGCTGATGATAGGACACTGGATATCTTTTAACCCAACTCCCCAAAAGGCATTGCTAACAAAATCATCCAGTCCTTGAATTGGGAGGCACGGGGAAAAGAGGTGGGAAAATCTGAAATCGTGTCTCTGCAGCACACGCCGGAGCCAGGAGAAAACAGTATTGACCTTTGTTCGAGGATACGTGCCAGTCGACGGGACATTTTAGGACCTAAAGTTCTTAAGTCTGTCTTTAGTCTTCTGGGTGATTATAGTACTTAATCATCTCCAGGTCAATATATTATATAAAAACTATGTCTACGCCTTTATGGTCGTAACGTTTTTATGTTTATAGACAACTAGTTCGGAACTCTCTGGATGACCTCTTATGTCCGGCACCAAATATGGAAGGGCAGAGTGATGAAAGGGCACTTTTGGATCAGCTGCACACACTGCTGAGTAACACGGATGTCACAGGGCTGGAGGAGATTGACAGAGCGTTAGGAATCCCTGATCTTGTAAACCAAGTAAGCAAACGAGAGAAGTTTTTAGCCAATTATTTTCAAAAAACCTGTATTATTTTGTAACTTGAAAAGACAGTGTAGAGATCCTCCTCCCTCGCTCCATCTTCTCACTTCCTCACCTTCATTATCCTACGTCCGCCTTTGGAAGCAATGATTTTAACTGGAGAAGCTCAGAATGAGTCAATTTCTTGTGCGTTACAAAAACATAAACAGCATTTTCTTATCCAAGTGCATTGTAATATGCCCTGCTGTATAGGGTGGGGTTTTCTGGTGTAAAACATTATAATTCTGTAAGTGGAGAATTGTGTTGGGTTTCTTTAGTAAACACTTGTCAGCTGAGCTTGGGTTGGGAAATAAACTTGACTGGCAGTGATGTGTTAGTGAGTAGGACACTTCCATCTCCTCCAGTTCCAGCTTGAATTTGCATGGCTAGCAAATTGGAAAAAGAAATTCTATGAATAGTTTAGAACTTGCCAAAATCCACAAAATCACAGTCAGTTGTACAGATAGCAGTTTAAAACTAGGAAGGGTTTGAATAATGATCCTGGCCTGCCTGCGTAAGCACCGTGCAGCACAGCTGGGTTTAAAAAATTTATTACTAACTTTTGGTATTTCTTTTGACTGGAGACAAAACTATCAGGAACTTTTCCATGCTGTGTTCTACCCAGTAAACCACTGGTGGCTGTACGCTGTGTTAGCTTTATTGTTTCTTCAGGAGTTCCTACTTAAAGAATATACTGCTAGTGAAAACACTTCTGTGTCTGTTGAAGGGACAAGCTTTGGAACCCAAACAAGATTCGTTTCAAGGTCAGGAATCTTCAGTTATGATGGACCAGAAGACTTCGTTGTACAGTCAGCCCTACCAGGGACAAGGGGCAGCAATGCCAGGAGGTTTTAGTAACATACAGGGACAACAGCCATCCTTTAATTCGGTGATGAATCAGATGAGCCAGCAGAGCAATTTTCCACTTCAGAGCATGCATCCTAGAGCAAACGTGATGAGACCTCGAACCAACACACCGAAGCAGCTCCGCATGCAGCTCCAGCAGAGGCTTCAGGGGCAGCAGGTAATCTTGCACTCCTGCTTTGCACTTTCTTCCTGTTCTGGAAGGGATGAAGGTGCGCACTGAACTGTGTTGCTTCACGAATACAGAAGCAGCAGTCAGCTGGAGGGACGGCTCTTCCCTTCTGACAGTGCTTTTCACACGGCGTGCAGGGGTGAAAGAACCTTTGTTAGGGACAGGTGGTTCTCCTTCATCAGCCTCCTTAGCTTACGGATTGGATTGGATCCTGCTTCCCAAAACAGTTACTCCTGCATGACATAGCTCTGGAGGATCCCTTTATCCATGTTAAGGTTTAGTATTTTTTTTCTCAGTCTCACTGATCACATTAAATGGGCAGCTGCATTTCTCCTGTAAATCCAATGTTACTTCTTTTTCACTATGTTTGCTAACTCATCATTTGGGCTTATCGAAATATGGGTTTACTTTCGAATTTTTGATTTGATGTCATTTTAGATATTTTCCTAGGATGAAAGATGAGAGAGTAGATACAGCCACATAGATTTTAACCCTGGGTGGACAGCATAGCTCAAGAAATTGCTGCATGATTTCAACATTGAGTTCCCCGTGTGCAAACGCAGTCCTGATATCAAATACAATGTACAGATAAAACTCGGAAAACTGAGTCGGTGCTGCATGACACGGGATGGCCACGTCCAATCCTTGGGAAACAACTGTGCTTCTTCTGTGGCACTTAGTCAGTCTGTATGGCTTCGGGATTTTGTGATGGAGAGGGAAGGAGACAGAAAATTACTATTTTCAGCAAAGCTACTGGCTATACGCTTCTGCCCAAAACATCACTTGGAACGAACAGGTAGTCTGCTAGGTATTTATTCTTAAAAAGTGCTGATTTCAAGGGAAGAAAAAAATACAGCCAGTTAGTGCTGCATTGGTTGAACAGATTTCCTTCTGTGCGTGTTTGAGCTGCTTAAGCAAATAGGTTGATACTTCAAGTACATCAAACAAGGCAAAAATTAAACATTGCACTTCATGGATTTGAGGGGTCTGTAAAGAATGTTTTTTGGAGATGTTGCCATTCCTTCCTTCAGATACTGGTATTTTCAAGCTAATCGTGGTAAAATGTCTTTTTCCAAGTTTATGAATCAGACCCGTCAAGCGCTTGAAATGAAAATGGAAAATCCAGTCAGTGGTAATACCTCAGTGATGAGACCAGTTATGCAGCCGCAGGTGGGGTCACAGGTAAGTAGTCGCTACAGCAGGCATCTGCAGCAGCAGGGTGTGAACAGATGCCTCTTTTACACGTCTGCTTAGAATGGGACCCTCTTTCATGGTTCCACAGCATTACTTTTTGTTTTGGTTTGTTTTTTTCCCTGTACAGTTAAAAAAAAAAAAAGTGGGTTTTTAAGCTCCCTTATTCATGGGATTTCAGAGAGATTTGTTCATTAGGTCACGCTAGCAGTACAGTGCACCAATAGCCTTCTCCACGTAGCCAAACTACTTTATCATTTGTTTAGCGCTAATGACAACTTAAAGTCTAATATTTTGATGATTTTTGTACTGGCTGGGGGTTTTCTTAACTTTCTGTTCTGGTAAAGGATATGCTGGGTCTTTAGAGTTAGGAGGAGTGTAGGTGGTTTGATTGACATGATTTCATTCCTTAAAAGTTTTTTCTAATGTGATTTTTCTTTTCTTTGGGGGATAGCAGCAAGGTTTTCTTAATGCTCAAATGGTGGCTCAGCGTAACAGGGAGCTAATAAGTCATCATTTTAGACAACAGAGGATGGCAATGATGATGCAGCAGCAACAGCAACCTCAGGCCTTCAGTCCACCACCAAATGTGACTGCCTCAGGAAGCATGGATAGTGCTTTGACAGGCCCTCCAATGGCTCAAGTTCCTCCACAGCAATTCCCCTATCCGCCTAATTATGGTACTAGTACTAACACGGTTTTGGTTTTGTTTCTCTGTTTTCCTTTTCCCTTTCTTCATTTATTATTAATCCAAACTACCTAAATACCAATCATTGTGAACAATGGAAAATACTGCTACAAAAAAGGATGACTTTTTCTCTTCCTATCACTGCAAGAAGATAAACTAAAAGTACTGGCCGATGATAACTGAAGTATATTGTTTGTCCTTTGTCTTTTAAGGAATAAGCCAACAGCCTGACCCTGCGTTTAGCAGAGTATCAAGCCCTCCCAACCCAATGATGTCATCAAGAATTGGACCCTCCCAGAATCCTATGATGCAGCATCCTCAGACAGCAACAATGTACCAGTCCCCTGAGATGAAGGGCTGGCCATCGGGAAGCATGGCCAGGAGCAGGTGAACTTCACAGCTATAAACTGTACCTCAAAACTGTCTGTCTTTTTGTTGAAAGCAGAAGCTATGTTAAATAGCTTGAAGTAGGAAAAGGAGTTAGAAGAGGGAAAAATCATTGTATCTCTAGTGTCTTAATTGTCCTTGATCCAGCTCTAGCTTAGGAAGCAGACTGAGTAATCTGTCTTATGCTGAGCTCCATTTATTCATGTTGGACCTCTGCCATTGTTGTAACAGGAAGTAACATTCAGACTTCAGATACTGAAAAAACAACTTGGCGAGAAATACAGAAGTTCAGAATAGTGTTACAATGGACAGTACAGCCCTTACAGAAGCCTCCAAAAAGGTTACAGCAGGAAACACATACACGTACTTCCGTGTGCGCCTAGAAATTCAAGATTTGTTTTGGAATCTATGTTACATAGAAATTAGGTCAAAACAAGTAAATGTAAAAATAGATGTATCTTTCATGCGCTGACGGCTGGTGCAGGGAAGGCAATATACTGATGTATAAACTTCTTGGAAGGTAATTTTATTTGCCCTTTTGTGCTTCAGTTCTTTTCCACAGCAGCAGTTCAGCCATCAGGGTAATCCAGCAGCATACAGTATGATGCACATGAATGGCAGCAGTGGCCACATGGGACAGATGAATATTAATACCATGCCGATGTCGGGGATGCCCATGGGTCCAGACCAGGTGAGCCGTACGTAAAGACTGATGAAAAGATCTGTTGAGACTTTTCCCATTGTTTCAAGCTATTCCTCTGGCACAATCCTGTTCTCAGTTATCCTGTTCGTATTTAGATCTGTGGACCTACCTTTCCTGTGTCCCAAGAGATACCTTATTTCGATGATATTTCAATCACATCCGTGATGAACCCCAGCTGTATACTGGGATTAGCTGTTGACTTTGAAGTATCATAGGTAGGGTCAAGGCTTAAACTGCACAAAGGATGCTTTCTGAGCCTGGAGAAACCCCAGAGAGCAAACCACGGAGATCGTGAAAAGCATCTTCTGCAGATGTAAAAGGTTATATGGAACAGCTCTCACGAGTCAGCCCGAGAATCCTGGTAGCACAGCATCCTCCTCCTGGCAGATGCTGCTTGCAGATCCTTACCCTTCCAATACCTTAGAATAGCTTGTGTGTGCCCAGCAAGAACTATGGAAAATTTAGGCTGCTTATTTAAGGGAGGAAAAATGAGCTAATACCAGGCTCTGCACAGAAGGCTGAAATACCGAGTATCCTTTTGCTGTAATCCTTCCACAAAATGTCCAGGGATGAGTGACGTAATACTGAGATAAGCTAAATTCATTCAAGTAGAAAGAACCTAATGAAATTTTGTCTAAGGTACCTAAGGAAGCAGCCAAAATAATCTGAGGACTTCTGGGGATAAGTAAGGCACTGGAGAACTGTGATACGAGCACCTCTTATAAAGAGGGGAGAACGGCAGATTCTCCAGACCCACATGTCATACAGCAAAGATAGCCAAATAAGTGTTCCGGCAGTTCTGGGACGCATTTATTTTCTAGAAATTATCTTCAAAGCAGAGCACTAAAATGCTCCTCTTCTGCTTAGGAACTGTCTGTCAGTACTTTCCTCTTCAATGTGCAGTCTGTTGACCTTTTTTTTTCCAGCAAAGGTGTTTTATTTTCTCTGCTGATTTTTTTTTTTTTTAACAGAAATACTGCTGACACGTAGACCCGTATCTCCAAACAAGAATGCGCTGTATTAATGATGCACTAGTACTATAAAGGAAAGCTACGCATTCTTCACGGCAACTAGTACTGGCCTTACAGAAACAAGCGATTTTTCCCATTAATCAGCACGGTGTCCTAAGTTACTTCATTCAGAAGAAAAAGAGGAAAAAAAAAACCCCAACATTTAGTAGAAGCAGCGTCTGTATTACTGTATATTGTGGTGTACAAAAAAGGTCATAAATATTTTTGGCGCTCTGCCTCTAGAAATGTGAATCTGGCAACGGCGTTTGAGTAGAAACGTGGTGGGTCGACTCCTGGTTACCTTAGGAGCTATTGGCTGTAGCTACCCCAAGCCCTTTAAGTACAGGCAGACAAAAGTGCCTGGAGAAGTCATGGTGGTAAGAATTTTCTGATTTCTCTAGTAACAATATCTGACAGAGAATGTAGTTCCTAGCCTTGACTCTTTTATATTAATTCCTGAATATAAATGCTGCTTTTAATCTCTTGCCCCCAGGAGTCAGGATTTGCCAAGCAAAGTAGCGGTGCAAAATGAATTGGCACATACTAGTCCAAAATCCTGTCTGGTGAAGCCAAGGGGTAAAAAGAGAGGGTGATGAATTTAAATTATTTAAACACAATTGTGACGAGTATTTACGTATTGGTGTGCAGCTGAGTGCACTTTATAAGAGACTATATAATGGATTAATGCAATATCTTTGGTAAGGACTTCATATGAAGGTGGGGTGTGCTCACGTTCCTCTCCAGCAGTCTCTGAGGAACTATTGGAAAAGACTGCGGAACGCAATGTTTTCTGTGCGTGGAAATCAGAGCAATAATCTTTCATCTTTTTGAAAACAGCTTCAGAAAACTCAAGGCAAGGCACTGCAGTCTGAATCAGAATTTTGCAGTCTTTTTGTGAATAAATTTTGTAAATATGAGCTTTAAGATAATGTATTATATATATGACTTTTGTAGGTCACTAACTCATTTTTGCAGAGTTTGTGAAGCTAAATATTTAACAAAATTGATTTCTGTAAACTCAGTGTAGTTGAGGTCCAAATAGAATTTTTTTTTTTTTTAATTAAATTTAATGACTTTGAAGCTGGGTGACTTTGGCCCACATCTTTGTTGTCTTTGGTCTTCAACACTTCATTTATTTTTACATCTTTAACATATAGCTTTTTCTAAGAGCCCAGCTGTTAAATGCTTTCTCCACCTGTGAGCACTTTGTTACATTTCTCCTCTTTACGTACAGCAATCATCTGACAAACAGCTCTGCGTTGTAAGATGTTACGACTTGCCACGACGGGCAAGTCTTTCTATAGTACGTTGCCTTTTCAGTTGATGGATCGGGATTGTGTCTTTTTTGGTCAATTTTAATGAACTCTGACTGTTCCTTTAAAAAGTTTGTCTGTTGCGAAATATTTGTTGTTACATGACATCAAGAAATCTTTGAGGATAATAAGCCACACTTTAACCAAATGTCGACACCTCATTGGATTGTTCTAATAGTAATGAATGTATTTTCTACGCAGGTTTCTCTCATATCAGTATTTCAGTCTGGTTACAGATTTATTCATATTATTTGCTGATGGGATTTCCACCCCCCCCACTGCCCCTCCCCATTTTGTTTCCTTGAAGATCCCCCTTTGCAGTTTTTCCAGTTTCAGGCAGTTACAACGAGTCAAACCTCTAACCTTCCATAAGGGATGTCCCAGAAGTGTTTAAGATGTGTGGTGCTTTTGTTCTGGTGTTCCCTGTGTAATGGAAAACTGATTTCTCCCAAGTGAGTAAAAAAAAAAAAGAATAATCTGTGTTCTTGATTGCTTCTTCTTGGTACTGTAAGCAAGAGGTGGTTTTACTGTTCAGAATATTCCGTGATCTTCCATTTTAATAGACATAACTGTAACTAGAAATGTTCTCCAGAAGTTTATGCTTAGCGTACAGCCAGTTGTGTTCCAGAGGGAATATAGATTCGATCTACTTTACACAACCTGGTCTCTGGAGTTGGATTAGGTAAGAGTATTTATTCGAAATCTTCAGTCCATTTCTTGTGTGTTTTTTAATGTAAAACTTTTTTAAAAGCCTAAGGAACTTTAATCTTCTTTTGTAATTCTCAGAACGTATCTATCTTTTTGAGTAAGTGCTGCCTACTGAAGCTGAAAGGCAACAATCCCTCACTTTTTATATCAAATCAGAGTAGAACAATCTTTATATTTTGTAGCTGCTCAGTCTCTTGATGGAAACTACGAAGCTCGGTTCCTTTCCGGAGGTGAGCGCTCAGACTGCACCACTTCAGACATCGTGTCCTTTTCATTTTTTTAAAACGAGTGATTCTGTTTGCGTATCGGTGTATAACTAACGGGTGGTACGAAGGACTGATGTTGAAAGGATTGTCATTTCCTCATCTGTGTTTAGAATGTTGTAGCTTTCCTGTACCTACTTTTTGCTGAATCCAAAGATACTTAGTTTGAACTTGATTAAGGGGGGAGAGGGGTATTTTTACATTACATCGAGGACATCTTTCTTGGCAGCACTGAGCCTAAATACTACATCTCCTTTGAAAATCTTAGCTACTGCAGTACATTAAATAAAACTGACCCTGAAATCTGCTGACATTTAATCTCCTCTTCAATCCACTTTTGGTTCTATTGCAGCAGATTTTTCTGAATGTTTTTTTAAAAACCCACCTGTGTAACACTTTCCAACAGCAAGAGAACAGTTGGCTCGTACGTACCCAGCCACCTCTGAGCACTGCTGCAGGATGAGCGTCGTTTTCCTACGTGTCTCTGTTAGTCTTTTAATCACAGAAACCATGTTTTTATGAAACTCATAGGTAGTGGTTTTTTCCAGTCTTTTGGAATGCTTTTAAAGTTAGAAAATCAGGACTGTTTTTCAGTCATAAGACAAAACTATCGGGATGTTGCACCAATTAGCACGCATTTTATTTTAGAATTCCTGTGCAGACTACCAGAGGACAGAATGATACAGCAAGTATGAAACCATGTAATTCTGAGAGCAATATTTTAAAAACTCCTCAGGAGAAGGCATACAGTATTGAGAACTGCATTTACATTTAGTTTACGTTATAAGTATTGCTTGAAATACCTGTATCTTTATTTTGCAAAACAGAAAAATCATGGGAACTGATTTATAAAAGAGTTGGTTGTAAGGTATTACTGCTCTTCTGATTTTTGTGTTTGGATGTTAATAATAATGTAAATAAAGGTTTCTATTTAAAATCAGAGCCTGGTGACGCAGTGTATTGGCTGTCTCATGCTTTAAGGCGGATAACTGCATCCTGGAAAGGTCAGAGACAACCTGGTGCTATTACTGCAGAAAACTGTGTACAGCAAAGGCTTTAGAAGCTCTCCTAGTTGGCTGTAAAAGCTGAAGGAGTAACAGCTCGGACCTCTTACCTCTGTAGGAACTAAAGTTGCATTGACACTGAGTGGAGTTTATGGTTTTTTCCAACTTCAGTAGCAGTCTTGGCAGAGCTGAAAGGAGAAGGGCTGGTAGCATTCCCCAGAACGTGCCAACAAGCCACCTTCTGTCACACAGCAGCTGCTGCTCGGGTCACACACGAGTCCCCCAGCTCAGTGCTTTGTACAAAGGGACACGGTTACTTTCTGAGCGTCTGACTGACGCGTCACAGGAGCAGTAACTGGCTGTGCAGGATGGTGATAGTCACACCCGCATCTTGTCAAAGACAGGCTGGACACAAAACAAAGGTAAGTGCGAATTTTTTTCATCTAACCTGGCATTCTGGGGCTGGTGACAGCTAACGCTCTTTTCTGGAAAGCAGCAAACACGTGTTTCTGTTGCTGAGTTTATTTTTTTACTTATTTCTACTGATCCAAGATGTTGTCATCTAGCAGATGCTTCTGATAATCCATGAAATCTCTAGTAGGTTATAAACAAAAATCTGTGGCTAGATCAAGACAGACAATCATATATTACTTCCATAATTAAAAAAAAAACAACTTGCAAGAAAATTTTGGGGTGTATTTGCCTTATTGCCATGTGATACAAATACAAGGTCAAGCCTAGTTTTCCTATAGAGCACTTAGAAGGAAAGAGCCACTGTCATTTTTGAGCAGTTTTTTTTCCTCAGTTCCTAAATTCCAGTATACTTTGAGTATGGCAGTGGGGTACCAGAGAGCTCTACCCCTTGGGAAGGAATTCTTTGAATTACTTGAATTTCCTGTTGTGCAAAACCAGGGACGGTTGATGTATTTTTACACTGTGTTTCTAGAAGTGTAAGTGAAGTTTGTTTGGAAAAAAAAGTACCTCTTTGTTAAGAGTGAAGGCCACAGTTGGTTGAGTCTGTCACGAGATCCTCCTGCATGTGCCTTTAAAACAGGTAGCAGATGAACATGAAAAAAAATGATAAATACAAGTATCACTGCTAGTGCCTGTACTGCAACGTATTTAATAACGTCTTTATGAAAATACTCGATAGACTCTGTACACTGTGCTTGCTTAGTAAAACGATGGGCTTTTCCCGTTAAAAGCAGTAACTGTCATTCAGAACGTACATTTTTATAGACTAACAGGATTATTCTTGGCTACAAGTACTGAACTTCTCGGAGCTGCCTTTTTAAAAAGTAAATGTAAAAGTTACACTACTAAGCAAATGCTGCTTTCGCAAAGGAATTGTTTTGGTTTTAAACATACAGTATAATATTACCACATAAAAAAACCTCATACAAATCTGATTTCATTAAAATTTAAGATGTACATTTACTGAAAATTTTAAGTCCTTTTAAAAATGGATAAAATCCAAAATGTACTATGCAACACTGAGTAACATTTTGAGAAACGGCATGTGGGCATTCCGCTCGTTTTATTAACAAAATTCTTCACAACCTGAAGGAATGTACTTTCAAACAGTATATTGATCAATATTTACACAACCCCTCCAAAAATCTGGCATCCTGTTAGAGAAAATCTTGACTAATTTTTCTGGAGGTATCAATAGGATGGACAAGTAGAGGTGGGACTAAAATGTATCCTCAGAGGATATTTGAGAACGGTGTTGAGAATAATCAGTGCTGCTCATTTCAATTCCTGAATCTCTTCAACGTCCTTTTCCACCACACCTTTACCCCCAGTTAGAAGGAAAAGGGTCCATGTGTTCGAAGTCTTGCTGTGAGAGTTATTCTTGGCTTTTGAGTTTCTCTCGAGACATCTGAAGATACAGCTGAACAGAAGACTGGCTGATGTTGACGTCCGCTGTCTCGCTGCGCACTCTGCCCCCTGGGATGGCAGCCCTCAGGGACACGGCTCTGTGGCCTCTTCTGCCAGTTCCTGTGTCAGCCTTAGTGGTGTCGTCTTGAAGTACAACGCGCGGTGAAGCGGGTGAGGTATAATCCACAGCAAAAAGCAGGAACAACAGTGGATTCGAGAGAGCTGTTTCTGACAGCATTTCCCATCATGTCACTGCATCTATTTAATTCACTCACCGGTGCAAACATTCTATCTATTGCAGCCTCAACGTGTCTCCAGTCCTCCAGGCTAACATTAACATTCTTGCTGAAGTCATAGACGTTTCATTTAGTCTGTACATGGATTCAAGTTCTGGCCAGTTTGTGTCCTCATGGAGGTGCAGCGGTTGGGGGAGATTAGCCCTCCCAGCCTTCCCACAGCTGTCCTCTTTAAAATAAAACAAACACAATTTAGCGTGTACCACTCTAGCACGACGTAGTTAGAAATATGTTTTTACTGGTTCTGTGCAGGAAAAGACAAACGAAACACTGTGGACCACCTCTAAAAATGTAGCAGGTATATGACAGAAACGCTCCAGCTGTGGCTGAAAGTTCAACCTGTCCAGCGCTTGTAGCTCGTTAATTCTGGCTTCATTTTGGTTCTAAAGCCACCCAAATATTACCATTAAATGAACAAATCCTTCTGGGTGAGTTGAGAACGCCAGACTGCGCCTAGTAAGGTACCTGTACGTGCTGCTTCACTACACAGTTTAAGAGCTCCTCAGGATTTTTAATGGAGATAGGTACAGAGACAGTAACTGGGATGGCAAAGGGAACTTTTGCCTGTCTTTAAACTTGTATCTATCTCACCTTTGGGCTCTGGCAGTTGAGAACCAAATATCCTCTTCAAGTTTTAAAGGGCAGCAATCTTAGATTTTAGTGTAATGCCAGAATAAATCAGAACGCGCAGCTCTGGCTTGAAGTCGTCTTTCTGTTCTAACTTGCTTTTTTTGCTCACAACACAAGGCTGCAGTTGGATAAATAGCAAGAAAATACACAATACTCGCTGCACTCTCAAATTACAGTCAGTTTTGTTCTTTCCAGTTTTAGACAAAACCAACATAATGGTTTCTAATTTTTAATGGCAGTTAAACATAATGGGCTTGTTCAACTGAGCATCCAGCTTTGCTCAGGTTTGAAACTGCCTTGACCTTAGCACTCCAGATTCGCAGAAAACAGGTACCAGGAGGTTTTTGTACAGCAGTGCTTGTCAGTAACGATGACAGTAACACATTTCTTGCATAATTTAGAGGATTGCCCCCTTAGGCATCTTGAGCATTCCGTGAGAGCAGATGATGATGTTAAAAAAGGTGCTGCATGCAAAAGGAGAGGTGAAGGAAAGAAAAAGCTTAATGATTTTTGTGAACTGCTCCCAACTCACAGTGACTTGGCAGATGATGGTCTCTTCACATCTGGCCATTTTCGACGCTGAAACTGCCTAATTTTCAAGTAGTAAAAGGAGAAAAAGTTAACCATCACCAAGAAAACCACCAGCATTACAGTCTGAAAGGCGAGGAAGGAGAGGAGATTAGCCTAAATTCTGACTACAAGGATCAGAACATGCTGTAGCACTGAAACAGAAATAGCTCCACTTCCAAAGTAACGGGGCTGGAAGGATCTTGCCTGTGCCTCTCCGGGCAGCGTCTGTCCGTGTGGTTCCTGGTCCCACACTAACACCTTTAGCATGAAGGTAGCACTTAAGAATAATAATTTAACTGTTTTTTAAAAATGTACCTGTACTGCTCGTAGCTCCCATCTTTGAGTCCTAGATGAGGAAAAAAATCAATAATGTTACTAACCCCCGCCTGCAAGAGCGCAAGGGATCAGGTGAGGCACACATTAAAAATGACTTAAGAGTATTAACAGAGCAGCGAGTGTTGCCATGGCAAGTATTTCCATACGTGTTAACTAAAGCTGTTTTGATATTTAATCCCTTAAAATTAACTCAGCTGCCAAACCAGTGGCCCAGAGAGGTTGTGTCGTCTCCATTCTTGGAGGTTTCCAAGATCCCACTGACTAAAGCCCTGAGTAACCTGGTCTGACCTCAGAGCTGGGCGGGAGTTTGGACCAGACAAACTCCACAATCCCTCCCAACCTGAACTGTCCCATGAGCTTGGTAGGGGCTATTGGGGAATTCTTGCTGTCTCTCACCCGTTCTGTTCCATCCTCACCGCCTTCCCCTGCAGCCCGGCAATACTCCTCACCGCACTTTAAGACCCATTACACAACACAGACTGAACAAATCCGAGACCGTGAGCGTGCAGCCATCAGCCTCAGCCGGGCATTACTACTATAGATAGGTAACCAATATAAAACCCTTTTGAGTGAGCCACCTTTCACAATGGTAAAAGCCCAGTTTCCTTTGGGGAGTGTCTGAGTGCGATGGGAGAGGCACTTACCCAGCTCCATGTTCCTGGTTCTGGGATTGCACTGTTTGTACCCTTTGCAGCTTCTTAGTTCCATCAGCTGGACGTGCAGTTGATTGAGAACGTCTCTGTCCAGCGTGTTCACTGCATTAATTAGCTGCAATAAATAGGGGTCCCTGTTAGTAACTAGTGCAGTTTGGTAACTTTTGTGTGTGGTGTATTGTAACAACAGGAAAGAAGGCAAATCGTTCCACCTGAAACGACGTAGGCCTTAACTACCGCCTGCAGCACTAAGGTGCTGTTTCACGTTATCATCCGTAAGGAACAAGGATGCATTTCTAGAGCTGTTCTATGACCAGGTACCTGATACGGATCGGTATTGAGATCAAAATACTCCAAAAATCCAGTAGCAAATTCACAGAACAGGAAGTTGTGGGTCTCGTTGATTGTCCTCAAACACCAGTATGTGTTGTTGTTGGCACTGGTACAGGCACAGAACGGGCCCACTGCAAATCGAAGAGTTACAAAGACATGAGCTACATGCTGCTGTCCATAGGCAGCTGGTTTTGGTTTTCACTCCCCTGACTTGTGTGCGAGAGTAATGCCAGCACTGAACCGGGTTACTTAGTATGAGGACAACTGCGTGGCTTTCGCTACAGAGCTAAGGATGGCGGGGACATCTAGTACCCCAGGGGACAGACTCCTCGCCTAGCCCAGGCAGGACCCACCTGTTACTTAGTCTAAAGTATCCTTACGTGTCCACAGGGGAGCGGTTTGCCAGTGCTGGTTGTCGTGGGTGAAGCAGGTCAGCCCAGGCATGCTGCAGGTGTCGTTGTTTTTTATTCTCTTAAGCAGTTTGCGCAGTTTCTTCTTTCGTCTTTGCTCTCGAAGCAGCCACAGCCTGTCTTTCTCCTGTAGCGCCTTCCTGCACACAGGAAACATTTGGTCAGGCAGATTCTCTTATACTTGAAAACACCTAGAAAAATAAAGCAGCTAATAAAATAAGCTGTTTTGAGGGAAAGAACAAACTGGTATTTTTTAATTAAATGGCTTCCCTTCTGAAAGTCTGTGGATAGAATTCAGAGTTCAACGTCACCAAAAAAGAAAGCGAAGCCGCAGGGGCTTGCAGTCTTGCCCAAAGTCTGCAATGATGTGAATTTCCCAAACCAGGAACCTTATCTCGGAATCTACAAGCATTTCAACATGGGCTTGGTTCCTTGCCCAGGCATCTGCGTGATCTTTCTTTTTAACCCAGGATAAATGAACTACTCCTTTCCCTTAGTTTGTAACTGCTGTGCACGGACTAAACATTAGCGCCTTTGCATTGCCTCTTTCAAAGGAACAGGCCATCACTTACTTGAAAGGATGAAGACTAGATCCCTTGTGCCTCAGTTTGCTTTTGTGTTTTGAATGGTAACTGGAAGATAAAACCAGCATCGTTAATGAACAACAAGGCGACAATTGCTCCTGTTCATACCACACTGGTTTCGAAGCAGATTTAATCCAGTGTCCCTTCTCCCTTCACTGCATTCCTGTGTGTGGTGAACACAAGGCAGCTGCCAGGCTGGGGCAGGCACTGCTGCGCCTGCTCGTGCCTCTCCTTCGCCCGCCTGTGCACTGACATCTGCTGCTCTAACACTGTATTGCAACACGGAGCCACGGATTATTCAGCTACAGGTTTCAACTTTACTTGTCATGGGCTCGTTTCCCTCCACGGGGTAGATAAAAGCGACAGGTTTGTAATTCAGTTCTGCATCTCTGCAACGGAACAGCCACTAATTTGTTCAGACGACGAGGTCAAGCTCAGACCACCTTCCTGCCCTTTTGCTTCTGAAGGAAAGGATGTAAATCCCACTAGTACTTCATAGGGCTGTGGTTTTTCTCCATTGTTACTAGCTAGGAGAACGCAACAAGATGATGCACGGAGCTGTCCTGGCAGTAGCAGTGTCTCACGTGTTCTGAGACGGGGCGGGTGGAAGCAGACAGGCATTCTAGCTGGGTACCTCTACCGTTTCGGCTCTGTCTCCAGAAACTCTCACAAAATTTTGCAGAAATTTCCTCTCCATGTGGTTTGTGAAGTTGAGGGCAAACCAGCCCTAGTCAATGGCAACACTTTCTGAATTTCTGGTAAAGTTACTGCACTCACAAATTGGCAAAGACAAATAAAGGTCAATCACTATTATTTTCTGAACTCTACACCAAAAGTTAGTTACTTGCCAGACTAAGACTCCCTTCAAAACAATTCTTTAACATTATTAGTTCTACTGGCAGCTTTAATAAAGCGCATCCTTACAGCCAGTTAACAGAATGGGATATTAAAGATCTATCTTCAGTCAACTTCGTTACCTTGCACAGACATGGGGCACTTCGTTAACAGATCTGAAATGCTACATCCCAGTTCAGTGCAACTCTGCAAACACTTTAACATACAGTAACTCAGGGATTAACTTCTTTGTTTTCAGGGGATCATTCCTCTTAATAATGCTGTGCACAAATATAAGCACTTCCTACACTGAGCCTGAGAAATGTAACATTCTTAGCATTTATTAGAAAACACTCACCATAAAAATAACTTTGTCTTCACAGTATGTATGAAACAAACTCCATTGTTAAGATGTTTTGAAAGCAGTGGATTGTAAAACAATAAACATCCTGGGGATTTGCTCTTTAGAATGAGACCGATTTCATTTTAAACACTTTTTGCCATGGGTTCCATGTATGGGTTGACATAACCCAAGAAATTTGTACTCTCCATATTTTAGTGAGCTGTTGCTGAAGCCGGGCTGCAGAATCCATGTGGACCACGAGCCCGTACCTCATGCCTGTGAACTAGGGTACGTTGTGCCTCCAAGGATTTAAGCGTTGTGTTCAAAAACCCAACAAGACAGCGAAGCATCATCCAGATGCTGTCACAGTGGCTACCTAGTTCAAGCTGCATGAGCCACAGACGACAGCACGGCTGCTCCGTGCCTTTGAGTACCCTCAAGGACAGGTTTTCTTAGTGCTCCTTGTGCCGCTGTGGCTGCTGCGCTGCTGGGGCCGTCTGGCAAGCAGCAGCGGCAGAGGTTGCTCTCTGATCACTACAGTCCGGAGCAGCTGCTGCTGCTTGCTTTCTGAACAGCTTTCTCAGGGGCAAACTGCTTGCTCCCCCGAAGGTTCTGGGAGTGCTTGAACCTTCCTTCCATGCAATCGGTGGGCTGAGCCTACAGCCATTCTCCAAGTATTTGGCTACATGAGAACCAGCCATGCAGAGACCTTAAAGCATAATCACTACTTTAGCACCTGCTGCACTTAATTCACAAATCATCTGCACTAGGGAAAAGAAGATGTGGCGCACCAAGTCAGTGAGGGTTACAAAAACACAGTTACTCTGCATCAACTGTTAAACTCCTGCTTCTCCCACCTGGCAGAGCTGCTGCATGTTGCCGTGATGGGAGATAGCACATCTCGCCTTGAAAAAATCAAACAGGAAGACATTCCTTCATCATGCCCCCTCCCCCCCATTATTCCATCTACTTTACACTCTACTCTTTAAAACAGATTTGTGTGACACTGCACTGAATTGACAACTTGCCCTTGTGGAAAGCAAGTGTGCAGAGAAAAGCCCGCAGCTTAAAATATTAATCTCTGCTCTCTAATGGCAGCAGCTTCGGTACACGAGCAGAGCTAACTGGTGTACAAGCCATGTTACACGTCCTGTTACACCATCACCGCTTGGCACAGAGGCAATTAAATTCCTGCCCGGAAGGAAGTGGCCCTTGTACAGCTGCAGCAGCCCCCCAGAAAGTGTCATACAGGGATGTGAACAAAACAGATTCTGACTGATTGCTCCTGTGAAGACAAATCAGCTGCAGTTGCACACTGCGAATAGTAACTGATGCACACAAGAAATACCTTATCTTGTTACAATCACACTCTTCAGGTCGCTTCTTCTTCAGGTGACCTCTCACCTCCCTCAGGTTCTTTATTTTGTTTTGCAAAGTTTCAATCTAAAAAAAAGTAAAGATACAGGTTAAAAAAATACAGGAGGATTTAGTCTTGTTCCAACTGCCTCAAACCCAATCTACTGTCACCAAATCCTTCCTTTGCATCACCTCTCATGAGTGTCAGATCATCTACCATTCCAAAAGGGAACTACAGCAGGAGGAAACCTCGCTGGAACCCTTTGCCTGCTCCAGTTGCTGCATGTGAAAGCAGAACGTGGCACTGGGGGAAAGCTGCTGGTAGACAACTGCTCCTGGTTCCACTGTCATTTTTCCTCTTGTGCTCTACAGCACACGTGCAGGGGGAGAAAGGTTACTCAAAGGAAAATGAAGCCCTTAAATTTCAGCCTGTTGTGAACCCGAGAAGGGGATGGGAGGGAGCGCTCTGAAGTCCCTTCTTTAGAGCTTCTGAAAGAGAAAAGCAGCAAGGTTCCTTACTTCGTTTGACAGCTTTAGCAGTGTCTGGCCACACGAGATGTGGATTAGCCGTTAATTGTGCCACCCGCACAGGTTATTTTTAACTGCCTCTTTTTTCAGTAAATGAAACTCCTGCTTTTGTTCAGTCCAGCTCGCACGCAGCGTGGCCCGTTTCCACCTTGGGATGGGTATTACAGGCTCCTACCTCCTACAGCAGAAAATCCAAAGTAATCCAGCCTGAACAAAGTCACTGCAAAACTGCTGTGAGACATCAGTGACGCTGTGTCCGGAGGAAGCACATGGCTGCTGAAGCACAGGCAGGACCCAGTGGTCAAGAAAAAAAGGGAGCTCAGCCCTGTGACCCTAAATCAGCAACACCAGAGGGCAGGAGGGAGCTCTCATGTTCTTCAGCACAGAGCCCACGTTTTCTGACAGAAAGAGCACGGCGATACTGAAATGGCCCCTTTTTAAACACAGCAGAGCTAGCAAGTTTTTCAGCGTCTATCTATCTGCCTTGCTACGTGTCAATCAGTAGCAGAAAAGAGGGCCAACAAGTTCTACGCAGGACTGTGCTATGAATTCACATCATTTTGTAAGAGATTACAGGCAGGCCCTTCTTTATGCTTCCCTCAGGCATTTGTTCCACCATTATCTGGACCTTTCAGACAGCCTCTGTCATACACATCTGCAAAGGGCTTGAGCTTATATTCTTCCAATATTAGTGACAAAAATGTCAGATTAAGTTTTACAGGCAAATTATCTCCAGGTTCTTCATATACACAAACTTAAGGAAAATTAATTCAGTTCCAAAGTGTGAGGCTTAAACACAAGCAAGTAAAATAAATAATTCTAGAAGCACAGAAACTAATGAAGCTCACTTTTCCTTGGGCTTATGTTTGACAGTTGAAGGCCTCTTTTTGAGAAGGACACGGGGGAGCTGGGCTAATAAGGTGTGAAAAAGATCCAGATGAAATGTCTCCCAGGAGGGGAACACTCGTCAGTCTCTTATTTGTCTCATAAGGCTTATGGCATTTCTCAGCCATCCCTTCAGCTGCAGTTCTCTCCTCCACTCAGCATCTTGTCTTCGCAAATTTGTAATAACTTACTTCTCTCCAGAATAACTATTCTGAAATCAGCCAGCAAGGTCGAAAGGGGCCAGAGGCAGACAGACACACACGGAGTCAGTGTGAACCCATTGGCCCACAGAACACCACACTGAAAGCACACACTGGTAACGCCCGACTGATCGCACCACTGACCTCGTGGTCAATGTGAAGTTTATGGTCCTTCCAAGCTTGCAGTGACCTGTACAGGTCTGTGTCACACTGAACGGTGTCATTCTCCAGGATGTAGCACCTTGGCATGGAAAAGCAAATGATGTTTATTGTAGTGGATACACACGTCCAGAGCAGTGCATACAGCCGGGTTTAACAACACAGCTCCGGAACAGCCGAGAAGCTACACTGGAAATGACAGGCAGAATTCCAAAAAAACAGTGTTCATTCCAGGGCAGGCAAGTGTGCTACGAGCCAGGGGAGAAGTTGGGGGTTGAGTTGCCATGGAAATTTTTCAGAAGTAGAAAAATTCAAGGAGAATGTTCCTATCGAGCAGAACCTGTTGACTGCTTCATTTCTCTATGTAAATCGTGCCGCACAGAGCTCTTGCTTATTCAGTAGGCTGTCTAGATAAATAATCTCTAGTAATTAGCAAGCGCTGGAAGCATTACTCAGAAGCAATTTCCCAATGCATAATTAAGTGATAAAGGGGTAGGGGCAAGGATAAAGTACTTCCTTATAAGATGTATTACTACATCATTAAAGAAAAGGGGAGGGAGAAAAAAAACAACCCCAAACACAGAAATTCTGTAGTTCTCTACAAAAGGGATAATTTTTTTTAAAGCTCTCCCTGACCTTGGAGGCAGAATACCCTCTGACAATTTTAAGTCCTCACGTTTCACTGACATCTAATGCAATCTAGGTTTTAAAATGCTTTCAAAACCAAACAAAAACTGTTTGAGAGATTTACCTGAAAAGTTTCTTGGGGGTCAGCAAATACCAGGTAGACATTTTTGAAGCTTGTTTAAAGCAAAGCTGAGTATTTCCAATACTTCTTTATTTTCTTTAAACCACCTCATGCATGTTGTCCCACTGCTGCCTTTTCTGCAAGTGTTCCTAGTGACTCCTCATGAATTATGCACAACCTTCCTGACAGTTCCTTGTATGGATTTGGGATTCACCCAGTAAGGCAGCAAAAAATCAATTTAACATGTTCCAGAAGAAAAGCACGAGAAATAGTTTATGACCATTCACGTCAGCAGGGGTAAGCGGGCACAGTTCTCTGATGTCAACCTAGCTACGTTTCCTCATCTTAGCAAGTCTCTAACCCTGTAAACAGAAGTCAAATGGCAATCACGGATTTCAGCAGCAGCTAACTGACTCACACGTGTTTACATGAGCTAGTCTTTAAACAATTTAATGCACATAATCAATAATGATTGGTGGATATCCTGATAATTCACAAGCAGAAATGGTGACTAAACCAATTAAGCACAGTTGAAGATACATCATCTGACCCTAGACTTGCACCCCAAGGAACAGACTTTTAGCTATTAGAGCACCCAGACAATTATCTCACCTCTCTCCTAAGATGTTCTATTTCCCAAAACTCCTGGTCCATCCAACTTCACCCATAACACAGATTCTCCTTTCCTGGCACTGGCTACAGAAAGCGCTGAGCGGCTGCTTCCTCCCTTAGGACTTATTTGGTGTTTGAAATACAAAGTAACCAATGACATGAAACTAGGGCAATACTCCAGTCAGAGCCTTTGGTCTTCAGCCAGGCTGAGTTACCCCCACATGCCGAGATTTCCACAGGCTGAGCCTTTCCTGGGTTCACACAGGTGCACACACAACTGCTGCCAACAGCTTTGCTTGTCCTCACTGGAAACACGCGCTGACCAGTGAGTGCTGCCTCCCAAGTGCAGAAGCCATAAAGGCACCGCAGCAGTGCTTCAGTGACTTCATGCCCCTCGGTACATGACAAAACTAAACCCAAAAGCTGTTGTACAGATGGGAATTAGAAGTTTAGTGAAGCCGGACTGGATATCTAGAAGGGACAGGCCACACTCAGCACAAGCTAACACACCCATTTGTGTAAATGAGCCACCGAAGCAGCAAAAGCTTTTAGAAACAGCCCACGTGCACTCACCTGTGAGTCACTTTGATGAGGTTGGGGGCTGCATACTCTGCAATGCCACCAGTGCCGCTGTACTCCCCCATGTCTTTATCTTCCTCCTCACGAAGAACAGCCCTCTGCACCTTGTGCCGCTTGGTGATGTTTCTTGGTAAGACAGGTTGGTAGCCATCCTCTAAACCCAAGTTAAAAACAGCTCCATCCAGCTCAACAGCTACAGAACGGATCGAGCGGTTCCGGACATAGCTTGGTTTGTACTCTGCACGAAAAAGGAAGCGAAAGGATTGAGAGAGGGAGGAACAGAATGTTACAATGCAGTCGTCTTTGTGGTTCTTGGGAGAAAAAAATCCAGCCCATACTGTGACATTTGGAATTAACTGGATGACAAATGGTGTTTGTTGCAGCTCTCCTCAGAGCTGCCGCTTCATTATCGTTTGCACGGATAGATGGATACCTTCGGGCAGAGACAGGGCAGATAAAATGCAAATGCACAGGGATGGCAGAGTGTAAAGAAAATGTATTTGTCC
>NW_010433302.1:41866-55701 GCF_000710305.1 Buceros rhinoceros silvestris | reverse complement strand
CCCTGACAGTTCGGGGCACCACGGTGCTGGCTCGTCCGTACCGACCAGTTCTCTGGGGTTTTCTGTCCACCACACAACGCTCCCCTGCCAGCTTCCCTGCAACACGTCCGTCAGGTGGTCTCACGTATTCCCAGTGTTCAACCAGAGCCTTTACTCAGTTCTATGCTCATTCCTCATTTTTTCATGAGGGATCAATAGCTGAATCTTCACTTTTATCCACATCCAATTCTTTTCTTTGTGATAATTTTCCTGCTGTGCAGCCCAGCCGGTTTCTAGCACCACCCTCCAGTGCTGTGCACTCCCTCAGACTTTGCTTCCGCCTTTGAAGCCCAAAGGCAACATGAAACACTTGCTACGAATTGTCACTACACAGTGAGAGATTCTCAGTGATCTTTTCACCAGTACTGCTTTCCAAAGTCCTCTGTCCCAGCCCAAGGCCCCCGAGTCCCTCTTCTGTTTGGTCTGGAATGGCACTAACAAATCCTCGTTACAGAGTCTAAATAATTTCTCAACTTCCTTACAGTATGACAGGGTCAATCTCTGACTGTATTTCCTGCTCACTGCCAATGACTGCTGAGAGTGACTCATTACCCTAAGCATAATCAACTCATTCCTGGAGAAAAAAGCACAACCTAAGTACCACAGCCTCTCTTCTCCCTGCCCAGTGCCCGAGTCTTTGCCCTGTATAGGAGGCTTGGAGTCATCTAAGACATTACCGGAAACAGACGAGTCCCTTGGGTCCCCAGTCACCTCTCCTTTACACAGAGCTGAAACACACAGCACATCTCACAAGACAGGACTTTCCGCAATCTGGTAAGGGGAAAACTCAAGCAACGTGCCAAATGAGAAGACCAATCTTTCTTGCAATTCCAAGCTCCATGAAAAATTCACCTTTCTCTGTGGGAAAATCTCCGCAGCAAAACAAGCCTGGGGGTGGGGTGGGGGTGCGGGGGGTGTGTGTGGTAAGAAAGAAAAGGAGGAATGGAAGGTAGAACAATTGACAAAAGAAATGTTCAAGTCAATTGGGAAGCTTTGGCATTAACTCTGAGTGACTTCTCTCAAGAAGCCTTACTTTAATTCCAAACGGACTGCAAGGTCTCAAAAGCCATTTTGCAGATTGTGGGAAGAGAAATAAACATCTCCTCCCACCTGAAACTGCTCCAAGCGCTATATTCTTGTCAGCACCACACGCAGAAAGTAGAACACCAGCTGGATTGTCTGGCTTTGCACATTTTCCACCTGTGGTTCAAAGTTTATTGCTGATATTAAGCCAGGTGAGTCACTGCTGAAGGGGAAAAAAAAAAACCCAAAAGACTAACTTTATTTCAGGCACCCATTCAGGAAACGTTTGACTAAACGAGAAGGAAACTCCCATCTTTTCAGAAGCAGGAGGAAGTTCCAAAAAGCTACACCCTAACAATTATATTCAAAGTATAAACTCCCACTTCTTTAATTGTTCCTTCATTTCATCTTGTTAAGCTCAGCCAACCCACAACTGACCTTCCTTCCAAGTCTAATATGCCAGTTGGGCATGTTGGACCTCAGCAGCTAGCTGCAGGGAACTGTCGTCTACACACGTCCCTGAAGAGTTAGAAGCCTGGAGTTCCTTCTCCCTTGCAGCTAAACTAACCCAGCCTTACAACGAACAAATTGGTCTGGAGTGAGACAGCTCGTAAAGGGCTTCTCGTAGGCTTTACCGCACCGTGCTATCCACAGTGCTGACACAGCGCTGCGAGTGCTACCGAAGGCCGCTGTTTTCAGAGGAAGTGGTGAAGATATTTAATAAGGTCAATGTTCACCTGTGCTGTGCTCTGCCGTCTGCAAAGTGCACTGCAGGCATGAATACCAATGGCCGGTTACTTATGAGTGGACGATCCTCCCCCAGGTTCAAGTTTTACTCTTCAGTTCATTGATCTATGTACACAATCCACAAAGCACACCTAGTGAACATTTGGGCCAAAACACCTATACTCCCTTTTTCACGTCATTAAAGGTTGGCTCTGGTAAGATGAGTCCCGATGCTGCTCTGCTCTGGTCGTACAGAAGCCAGCTGTCTCACAGATGGTACTGCCAAGAAGCTGCATCCTCAGAACGGAGTGTAGAAACGGCGTCAGGAGAAATCTAAGCCTCCGAGAGCTAACTGCGTTTCAGTGCCTGCTCCTCTGGCCGTGTCGTCTCGGGCCACCTGACAAACACGCTTGTCCTTGGCAGAGCCCAAAACGAAGTACACTGTTCTGGCCCCGATTCTCCTAGTCTAGAGACTGAGACACACCTGATTTTTTACAACTATTTTTTGGTAGCATCTCAGGTTTCAGCACTGTCTAGCGAAAGCACGAACTGCAGTATCCAAAATTACGATTCAACTGAATAAAGCAAGGAAATATTATATTACGAACTCATAAACTTCCTATCTGCCAAAACCACACCCAGCCTTTGGGTTTGTATTTGTCTCTCCTCACATCCTCACCACTCAAGACATTGCTTATTTTAAAGCTGCCAAATTAATGATTTAACACCGAGATCATTTGCAAATGATAGTTCTCTCGGGGATAACCAACTGCAATTGCAACCAACTGCAACTATTGTTTGGCATTTTCCCCAGAGCAGGAGTGGGAACATTGCAGAAGACATAAAACTCTTGGTCTTCCTTGTTGACACTTACTCTACATAGGTACTTTGGATCTGATGTATTTTCCAGCATCACAATGATGACAGAATAGCAGAAGGATAGATTCTGCTTCCACATATGCCACAAGTAAAATATCCTCTACTAGCCTCATGAATCCACACAGAAATACAGTTAAAAGATTTAGAGGTATTCTTTCTTGAGCATTAGGCACCTGGAGTTTCCTGAAATCCTAATTTGAATCTGTGTCCTTAGATATTTCAAAGCAGAAAAAAACCCCAACCCAAATAACTTTCTTACATCCAGCTTCTCACAACTGCCATTAAAAATTTTACTTCAAATGCATTATCTTTAAAGTAACTGATGTTCAGGTTTCAGTTTTGCTTTTTTTTTAATAACAAAGATCATTTTGCTCTAGCTTGAAACTCCTCAAAAGAAAAATGAATGACATGAAAATTGGAATAAAAATGCACTAGCCCCTTCATACCCACTTCTGTTTGTTGTTGACAAACCTGTGTGACCTATCATCATTTCTCTACATGCAGCTTAATAACTCCTTTAATCACATGCGCTTGTTTATCACAGGAGTAGGAGATGAAATCCACAGCAAAAAATATCGCAGCCAAAGACTTGAAGAGCTCACTATTACTTTAAACTTTCTTCCTACTGCAAAGCTTTGTTTCATCTTTCTTAAAGAAATAAAAACATACTAAAGAAAATAAAGAGGACACAGAAATGCAAACATTCCTGACACCCAAACCCAGACACACCGAATATTAATGCTTACGTGTTTCCAGCTTGTAGAAGCTTTGCAGGTCAGTTGTGTATTTGTACATGACCCTGTTTTGCAACTGAATTTACTCAATGTAGAAAACACTGCTGGCTGCTAAATGCACTGGGGCACTGACGATGGGTCTAGACCATGTCTACATTAGAAAGTAATTATTTTATCCAAACATTTGGTGCTCCAGCCCCTCTACCAGCAATTTGGTCTGATCTTTTAGACCACATGTTCTCACTACACGATTGATTTTAATCTTTCTGAAAGACCTATCCTCATACCTCATCAGGGTCTGCAAAACACTCGATGAACCCTAGAAGCAGGGCATCCAATTTAATTTTCTGCAAATGACTGTAGATTAGAATCCATCAAAACTGCAAATCTATCTCTACTGTGCACGATAGAAAGGAGTGATCAGGGCGTTTCCTTCAAAACTACACTACTGCTGTGAACTAAAGCATTACTGTGGATATGACTCTAGTCCAGTTTGAAACTTCTGTTTTCTATTTAGCTGTTGTTCAATCTGGTGAACAGCATTTACTGGCAGTCAAACATGCACCCTGGCTGCAGCATGATCCCATGCGCTCAAAGTCTGAGCAGCAGACGCCAAAAATGCCCTCAGAGCTATGCAACCCAGCACCGACTGCTCTTCATCCTAAGTCTCATGAAACAGGTCATAAAAATCCATATGAGCATCCACGTCACCCTCTTACCATTCACAATCCAGAGAACCAGTTTTCCACGTAAGCTGTTCAGAACAACCTTGCTACGTTACCTGGACTTGTACTGCTTCATGCTCATTTGTGTTCAGCGTCTCATTTATTAGGTAAGTGCACGTGAAAGAACAGCCAACACCAAATCTAAGAGTCTATGTTAATAGGTCCAAGCCAACCTCTTCCACTGTGGCACTCCCTGGATGTGGGAGGAAGCATCTGTGGGGTCAATTTACTCAAGATACAAGCAATGGGAATGTCATTATCCAGATCCTATCTCATGGTGCTAAAGTTTATGCCTTATATTCAATGAGGCAAGTGAGCCAAAGGGTAAAGGATAAACTCTGCCTTTTCTGAGCAGAACATAGAGGAAAAAAATACACCATTCTGATTCCTCTGCTAGAAGGAGTAACCTTCACTTTTTTTACCTCAGTCTCCTTTATACACAAACTAAAGGTAATTACACACTTAACCACCTCCTCTGGATGTTGTGAAAATTAGTTTATGTTTAGGAAACATTGATGAAAAGCACTTAAGCAAGTGTTAAGTATTATCAGACAGCATTATGTTGCCCTCACTTAAATTGTTTTCCTCTTCTCATTTAAGTGCCTTTGACCTACTCCTGTTATTTGACTCCCCAGGACTGAACTTCCTTCTCTGTGACTTGGTGGGGGGGCGGAGGGAAGTAAATTGAACTGCAAGTTCTAGTGTTATTTAAAGATTATCTGCTGTGCCACATATTTAAACAGCAAGTAGAGTTGAGTAATTTCATCCTAGAACCAATAATTTTTTCAACTAAAAATTAGCTTAGTAGGTACTAATCAGCTTGCAAGGCAAATATAATGGGAGAAAATCAATTTAAACTCTCTGTTTGAAGCTTGTGCCAGGTCATTATACAGGAAGACTAATCTGCTAAATAATTAAGGCTCTGTATTTGTGGAGTGAGACGAAAGAAACATTACAAGTGAATAATAATTCTGTGCTACCGTTTGCCTCTTTAATCTATAATTAGACTATGTACTTCAAATATAGATGTTAGTCTGACTAACTGACTAAGGTTTAACACAGAGGCAGTCAAAGAGGCTTTCTGAAAAAGCACCTGATCTGTGCCAGGGAAACTAGAAACGGAGTCATCCCCTTTGGACATGATCTCTGGTTAAAAGTCAGTCCCGTCTGCTGACTGAGCACAAGGAAAGGATGTTAGAAGCAAGCAGCTTCTGCAACCAAGCACGCGCATCTTATTAAAAATAAATTACTGCAGTAATGGCTCCAAGCATTGCGGTACCTACTGAAAACGGACCATTTGCTGCAAAATACTGTTCACGTTTCATGGCCTATGTAATGATGTGGTACTTGCCACCTTGTGTACACTGCATTTCCAGTTTTGAAAGACATAAATGTAGGACCCTGTTGGATCAAAACACTCATCTTCCTACAGACAGAGATATTTTTCCAATCTGATTGTCCACTCTGAGGCACAATGTCTCGTAGTCAAACATACAGTAAATTTGCTGATAGAATTCAATGTCCATGAAAGTCAGGTCAGTTATGTGTGTTAGCGAACAAGCTCATAACAGTTTTCCAAGGCAGAGACAGAAGATACCCAGTGGGTTCACTCACTCTTTTTGGAGAAGAGTTTCTTTCTCCGTCCGACATGGCTCAGCTTGTATTCATTCTCTTCACAATTGCAGTCTTCACTGTTCTTGTTGTAATACTTGGGCAAAATATTGGAGGTGCCTTTGCTGTTGCCTGCAGCTGCCAAGTTCGCCATTCCCTTGCACTTGTGTAGCTTGAGCTTTCCATTGGCATCTTCCACACACTGCCACTTCTGGAAGAAAATTCAGTCATTAAACTGTGTCCCAGCTGTGCTTTGTCTAATGGCCAGCTCCAGCGATGTATCAGAGATCCCTCAATGCAGTAAAGCTTGGGCCCATGTGTCACCTACTACCAAAAGAGATTTTTTTGTAACCTTCCATTTTCAGATAAAAAGAAACTCTTTGGAACACTCTTGTATTTGTTTCTGATTTTGTTTCTTGGAGGCAGAACAATGTGAATTTCTTAACAAAATCAATACTACAGCTAAAAACCAAGGAGGTGACAAGTGACAACTTTCAGAAGCATAACTGTGGCATAAACCAAGGATGTTCCAGCCTTAGCCACAGGTTTAAAAAGAATCCTTGCCTACCAGCAAGTGTGTTTGTCAGGCTGGCAGGAATCTATGCCCTATTATGCCACTAAGACAGCACCAAGCTCCAGGCCTGCAAGTAATAGCAGTCCCGTGCCATATTCTACAAGAAGGGAAAAAACTTCTTTGAGAAGTCACCTTCTCATTCCTAGTTCAAAGGTCTGATGGTGGGATGACTTACTCCTTTACTGTAAAGATCTGGGCTAGGCTGGTTATTTAGACTCATTTTGCAGTCAAAGAAGAGGAACAGTCACTTCCAATGTATAACTCACTTAAACCTAACGTGGACATATAAAAGATAAGAAAAAGGATTGTCCTGCAGAAATGCCTGTTTCTCTTCACTGACCTTTAAACGGGTCAGTATGACTGGATCAGCTATGGAAGTCTGTAGTTACACGAGTTTATCTCCATCTTGAGTGTTTCTCTTAATGGCGTTTCACATTCAACACCCTTGGGCTTGACTAGCAATGGTGAGCTGTGCTGGATGCCTGTGAAGTGAGAGTCTCCTCCCTCTTCCATTCAAACTACAGAAAATCTCACCGCTAATCTCCAATTCCTTGTTACTCAAAACCTGAAGTAACTTGCTTCCTTTGTGCTGCTGTCAGAGCTGTGCCAAGGGCAAGGGCGTTCAGTCACCTTCAGTCTGGCACAGAAGTTTTACCCACTTCCCAGATACATCACAAAATAATTTCACCTACTCCTTTATTTAGCACATGCTACTAGCTACAGAGCTAGGCTTTGAGATAAGTAAAAAAAAGCCTCCCAGTAGCAGTTGCTACTGCTTTAAATAGCGACTCTCGGAAACACTTCAGCTTTCGCTGAGTCTTGAGAGGCGTTCCTCTTTTTCCCTATTACGAAATCCTAAGTCTGTGCCTCTAGGACTCACTGGAATATTGAGAATTTTCCAAATAAAAGAACAGAAGGAAAAACAGTAACAGCTCCCAAGTGAGATGACATTTTACAGCAGCCTGCAGCGCTACAGGGGAGATTCAAGCACTTCAGTTCCCATAGCGAGGTGCGCCCAGTCTGGGACAACAAAGCCTACATTTTCCACTGAAACTCACTCTGCTGTTTGCAGGACAAAGTGGGAACAGTATCACTGTGCTTCTATAATACAGAATTTAACAGGCGTCAGAAGTGAACTGGCAAGTTACAGTGGATTCATCTATGTCCACGGGAGATCCTCTCACTTAAAACGATCAGAGTGTTATGGTGTGTCCAAATATTTCCTCAGACAATGGGATGCCAAGTCTCTGCCCTGTAATTACTTCTTAGGTGCAGATTTGTATCCAACCTCCAGCACAATCCAAGCCTTGCGCTGATGCAGATAAATCTGGCTTAACTTTCAGCACAAGGAATCATAGGAAATCAGTGAGAGATACTGGTGATATTTGAATCAGACACCTTTGCATGTCTGTAAAGCAGGACACATGCACCTAACATGAGGTGTAGAACAAAAATTTTAATATTTTTATAAATGCCTAATGCTGATAGGCACGCTGAAGTTTGGGGTAAAAGTTATTTTACTAGAACAAGCAACAATTTCTTTCACAATAACAAAAAAAATGTAAAAACACTTGTTGCTGTTTCCTGTTTCAGTTCATTTGAATCTCGTTTTTTAAAACCTATGACCAAACTGCATTTTCAGCTCAGTAGAGCTCTCTACACTGTTGGTGTCTGATAAATGAAAAATGAAGATTCAACAGAGGGCAAGTTAAATGCCACGATGAGAAATACTGTAAATAAGTGCTCTGATTTTGGCCCAAAAATATTTTTTCTCTGTTTCTTTCATCTCCTGTCAAGAAAGTGATGCTCATTTTCCCCCTCCAGGTGAACTGAAAAAAGTCCTTTACTTTTTGGTGCAGTTTAAATCTTTCCAAGGCAGCTGCATGCTACAGTGAAAACATCTTAAAGGCTTTGCTCGAAGAGCACATTGTCTGCATTAACAGGCCCACTGCTGAACAACTGCAGCGCAGAGCCACATAAATGACTTTAGAAGCAAACATTGAACACATGGAGGGGGCAGGGAAAGTCTCAAGCTTTTACTTTTTTCCACAAAACAGAGATGGGTATGTGTGTGAATGTGCCTGGGATTCAACAGCTTAGACCCTTGGTCTGCCTGTAGGTACAAATGCAAATTTTCCAGGTCAGTATCTGTTGCAGTCATTTCCACAGGATGCTTTCAAACTTCAGGAAAAAGAGCAGTAATTGCAAGGCAGCTGTGAAAACCTCTGCTTGACAGTCAAAAAGCTTTGAACATTGTGAATTCTAGCATTTTAAATTGGCTTCCAGTACACAGCATAGCATCATGCAGAAACCTGTGTCAAACCCCGGAAGCAACTGAAATATTTTTTAAGAGGTAATCACTTAAATAATTAAATCCCTATATAAGGAACTCTCGAGCCAGAGTTACTTTGGCTCACAGGTACAAATGACAACCAGCCAGCAGCAAAATGTAATTACATATAAATAGTGGATTAATTCAACCAGTCAAGAAAACAATATGCCCTTAGTTCACCACTTGCTCCCAACTTTTCTTCATTAGACCAAAAGATGTGCTCCTAATTCAAGTTCTATAGCTCAAAACATCTCACAAGTGCCAAGTTCTGAAAGGTCAGGTAGTTTAACACAAACTAAAAGTCAGCATAAAGCTCAGACTCCTCCACGATCTTCATCCCAGCTCATATCAAAACTCCCAGGGAAGAACCTTTCTTCCCTCCTGCAAAGCCTTGCATAACAGCTACTCAAGTCATCAAATAAATGGCTTTTGCAATATGTCCTGAAATCCATAAAGCTCACGTTGTGCAAAACTTTCCAGACACCTCATTTAATCATTAAAGCTGTTCCAGCTGCAGATTTCCCCCCATCTTCAGGCAGGCCAAGTTAGCTGCTGTGCCTGTGCTTTCTGCCACCTGCAGTGCTGGGCTTGTTCTAGTACTTCTACTCCGTCCTCTACCCTACCTCCCACTGCACAACACATGGTACTCAGTTATTTGTGTGCAAAGCAGAAGAGTCTGGGCTTCAGTTTAATGGAGAAATTAATGCTAGTGAACAGAAATCTTGTTCAAAGGTAGACTGCAAAGGCACAAAAAGACAGTTTGTAACACACGTTCCGCCCTCCGGCCCAAACTACCTGCTGTATGTACCAACAAGAGTAAATAAGGACTTCAATATCTATGGAACACGGATTTTAACAGCAGCAGTTGAAGACGGCACAGATGCCCTGCTTCCCCCAGTAACACCATTCACCTTGAAGATGCAAATGACCCCTTAGCAGAAGACGACACTTTGTACTTTTCCGTGTGTCAGAACCCCGTTATTTCCTCCACATTCCCCACCACCATGAAGCGGTTTTTGCATTATTGTGCACCCGTATCTTCTTACCGCTACAGCAATCACAGATGTTAATTCAAAGGCATTACTTGAGGCCCCAAACAGAAATAAATAGCTATGACCTTCCCTGTAGGATCTTTTCCTACACTTCACTCAGTTCCCTCAGTGAGTCTCTCAACTGATATTGTTTTCTTTGGGGGAGAAGGACTGATCACAGCAGCCTTGCACGAATCCAGTTGAAACACACAGCTTTCAGAGCTGAGCCCTAAACCGGCATGCTGCGTCTCATCAGCTCCTCTTTTTGTTAAGTGAAAGAGATTCCATTCCCTTTTACAGAGAAGTGAAAAGTGAAACTCTGATCAGTTAGCTGCCAGCAGGGCTCCCTCCCTAACAGTTTTAGGAATATAGGCTGCAGGAATCAAAGTTTCTGCAGGATAATAAAGTCCTCTGTCCCTGCCAGCAACCTGACAAAAACACTTCAGTGATACCTGTTGTCTTTAGTTTACGCGGATGCTTTCTGAGCCCGATCCCCCACACTCGGTGTGCTAGAAACAAACTGCTTTAACAGCTAGAAATATTCTAACTGCCAGTCTAAACTGAGTCGTCAGGGTACATTTTTTCTGGTACTAAACAGTACAGTCACAGCTCAGTTCATACGAATCCGCCAAAGTCACAGTTTAGTTAGCTCTCCTCCTTGCTGTGGTTCGCTCCTTGTGTTATTTTTTACTGAGCTAATGAGGACAAAACAGCAAAATCCAGAGAGACCAAAGGTAGTTCTGCATTTGCTGGCAGCTTGTCCTACCACTCGATCCTACAGGTTTCAAGAAATAGTCAACTTGAATTTCCCTTTGTTGGTCTCATGCACATTACTACTTCTCTGTTCTTGTTAACTAAAAATAATTGGCTTATATCTTCTGTATAACATCTCTTAGAGTCCTACTGACAGATTCCTCTCTCCTCAGCTATTTTTTTGACTGAATATGTCTGGTTCCTCAGCTCTTCCCAGCAGGTATTACCTTCTTAATCTTTGAACATTTTTTTCCATTTCTACCCCCCACCTTCCTTCCAATTCATCCATTAGCAAAGGATGCGTCTGGTTTCCTCTATTTCACGTCACCAGTACATAAACAGCACTGCCTGGTCTTCATTTCAGCTGGGCATTATTTCATTACACTGACTCAGGATTTTTGGAGATTCAGACCTCTGGGTCACGTACTACATACCACTCAAACCTTAAAATGATAAGATGATAAACAATTTATTGACAAAAAATTCAGAAGGGTTTTTAATGCCACAAACTGTAGCTGAAGCGAGGCAGGTGGGACAATCGACCAGCATGCAAATGAAAAATCAGCTATTCAGCAAATTTAAGTTTACTATATATAATTCATTTTTTATTAATATAATAAGTGGAGTGTGGTATCAAATGGTCCCAGCTGCTGTGTTAGGTACTGCAGAAGCTCGGCAGTGAGTACAGCCTGAGCAGAAATTACATTTATTAGTGGTGGAAGGAAAAAAACAGCAGCAGCAAAAGGGGAATTGATTTGTCTGAGGACTTGCACAACAGATCTGAGACTGAAGCCGATCTCCTGACCTCCAGCTCACTGTCTTTTGAACTAAACTCTACTGTTCATATCAGGATATTTAAAAAATTTGGGGGTTTTATTAAACGTTGGTATTGATTTTGGCAAGCTGCTTGCAACAATCACTACAGTAATGACAAGGAGTTTAAAAATCTCAGCTAAGAAGAGATGTAAATTTATTGGATTTGCAAAGAACCCACAAGCCAAAAAAAAAAAAGACCCGTAAGTAAAATAGCCTCTGGAAATCATTACAGGATAGTTCTGGCTAAAGGAGGAAAACAGTTTTGTTAATTATAATTCCTGATAAGGAATACAATCCTTGAATAACAGCCTTAATAAATCATCGTGATTTTAATTTTCATGGTTTGTTGCCTCCTAATTTTATCAGTTTGAGGTCTGATAAAATTTTTCATGTATGAAGTTATCAACAAGTCATTTCTTGTTGCAATCATAGATAAAGAACCGGATCCTGAAAGTTGCTGAGCATGTGCAACTCACACTGAAATTCAAGAACTCTAAAGATCCGCCTGAAGAGCTATTAAAATTATCTGACCTCTAGCCGGCTTGATATGCTTCACTTTATCAACCGAACCCAAGTTCTTCAGCAACCTCAGGTTATCTCTGCTAGGTACAAAAGAACTGGACAACCACAAAAGATACACAAATCAAACACTTTCTTCCCAGTTTTATAAGAAATTTCTTATAAAACCTGACTTAGTTTCTTGGGTCTAGCTAAGGTTCAAGCTACAGTGCCCTCAGGAAAAGGAGAAAATGTAAGTAATTGTTTTCTACTGCTCCATCCTTGGCTAACGATGATTAAGGTGTCAAGAATATGATCTAGAGGCACCACACAGGAACTGCTGTAGGAAAGCAGACGCTGGCCAGAATAGTTTCCGTCGCTCCTATGCCATGCTACATCAGAGCATCGCCGAGTAAGCGACGTGCTTTTACTTATGGTGTCTTCATGCCGGTTACAAAAGAGGACATCCACGATCTGGGTACAGCACAAAGCAATCAGTGGGAAGACCACGTATCAAACCTTTCATTTGCGAAGCATCTGAAGGAAACAAAATGCAAATTTTTTGCATTTTGAATGTTCTCCTGTAAAAACTGTCACATAAAATGATAATCTAAATGCTATTTAAAAGAAATTCCACTTATATCATGTTTGTACATAAATAGAGCTGTGAAAACAAAAAGAACTTGAAAAGGAAATAATGTGAATTCAGACCATTATTTTTCTTCATGAGTTAGCAGTATTTTTGCACTATGCAAGGTCCTGCTAAAGACAATATTAATATTTAATTTTTTTTTTAAATTACGTGTACAGCATGGATACCCTATAGCAATCAGCAGTGCTGCAGGTATTGCATGCTTAACAAATACGTACAAATTTGGCAAATGATTTAGAGGGAAATTTTGTGCAGCTGTTGTTACAATACTGTGGAGCTGCTGGGAACACTCTACAGAGCAATGCTGATATCATAATTGGCTTCCACAAAAGCACATTAATGCAGGACGCCAGATAGAAGTGGGTCAGCTTCCACTTACCAGCCAGTTTAGAATGAAAGGCCGAACTACGCTGAAGAGAAAAAATTGTGTGGAAACCATTAGGTACTAGGATAAATGTTTTTTATTTCATGTGGGAAGAAAGAGCTCATCTCTTTTAAATCCTTGAATATAAATGCTGAGCCGCTCTTTCATCTGAGCCTACAGTCACCCTTTGTTGCATGCAAATAACTGACACAGACCAAACCTTACTAACTGAAAAAGAAAACATGGCAACACACAGACTCCCATTGCACTCAGACGAATTTACATATATTAGTGCTGCCAAAAAAATCGCACATAATGGACTCTGAAACAAGGTTTTTAACAGTGTGAATAGCCTCATCTCCATGATCCTGGTGCTCTCTTATCAAAACGATTATAGGTCAAGGAGGGTGACAGAGATTTGCAAAGGAAGAGCATTTTGTGGTGATAGAACTGTATTCACAAACTTGCACGCTCACAAAGCAGAATTTCAAATTCTCCATCTCACATTCAAAGCTTTTTTTACCTCTCCTTTACTCTAAGCTCTGCCCTTGTCTCTTCTCATTCACTCCCCTTTTTGAGTCTTTGTCCTTCATTCGTGCCTCTCCTCTCCTGTTCATACTTCAGATTCCCTGGCACTGCTCAGAACTCTCTGTGCACGGAACAGCCAGTCCCAAACCTTGTTTAAGTCAAAAGAAAGAGTCCCAATGACTTTAGCAAGCTCTCATCTAACTCAGGCTTCTCTTCATCTTTGCATCAGGATGTAAAAATTCACTTTTTGCACTGACCACTCCAGATCCCGTTACATGCACAATAATAAAGTGTCCTGCAGCATCAGGAGACATCTGTTAGATAACCGCTGTATCTGCGTACCACAAACTCCCCCAAGGCACTGGTATGTTATTCATCTTGGCTCATTCTACTTACTATGCAGAGCTGTGAACAGCACCAGCAAACAGACAACACCCATTTGTCATTTGAGAAGTTAGTCTTGCTTCACTCTGAGAAGACTTTCGGGTGCACCCATATTTAGACACAATTTATCCTCAAGCAAGCTCATTCATCTCCCACTATTCCTGCT
>NW_010433302.1:0-41785 GCF_000710305.1 Buceros rhinoceros silvestris | reverse complement strand
CTGCTGTCTAGACAGACCACGAGGACATATTCTCTAGAGCAAGGGTTAGATGGATTGAGATTCCCTTGAGAGCCCTTCCCAGACTCTAATTGTCTTGATTGTTAGGCAATTTTTCCTGATGTCCAACTTAAATTTCCTTTTTGCTCAATTTCATCCTATCACTTCCAATTATGTCTGACTGAACTGCTCAAAACAATTCTTCTCCTCTCTGTCTCCTGACAATGAGGATGCAGCACACACATCTCCCATTAGCTCACCTTCACTCCAGAATTTATTGGCAATTCTGAGTAAGGAGTTGACATTTTATGCCCAGTTCTTACAGATGACAAAGACATTTTATTATTATCCATGGAAGAAAACCTAAGCCTGAGAATATGTGTAGACAACACAGGGCCTTACTCCTTTCTTCCATAACTGAGACGTGGTAATTAGAGTAAGAAAGCCTGAATGTAGCTAAGTTACCTTATGCAAAGAGACAGATTCAGTGACAACAAGGACTTGGAAAGTCTCACTCCCCCTCTGTTGTTACAATAACGTTCAAAATAATTGGGAAGATGAAGACAAAAGGAAGAAGCTGAAACATCTCCCAAAGGGAAAATACTGATGGAAAAAGAAAAGCTGTATTTCCCTGAACTACTTACTGGATGATGTTGTAGCAGAAAAAATGACTTTTTCCCGAGTTTCTCAAAAAACAATGGCTTCCACCCACCTAAAATTTCAGCTTAAGACACAAAACGATAATAAACTCCTGCACAAAATACCACTTTAAGTTCAGTATTTTTAGGGAGAACAGGATGTTTTAATCTCTCTGGAGACGAAATCTGACAAGCTACAGGAAGAAGACAGAATCTGGAAAATGCTTATGCATATAAATTGGACCCAAACACCTCGGGAACAACAGACTCATTTCACAGGTGCACTGAACTACATGATCTGTAGAGCCAGAAGCCAGGAGTCTGGCCTCCCACAGCAGAAAATAACTAGTGGAGCCCCAGTAGCCCATGACCAGCTACAGCCTCAGTACGCCATTCGGATCATGTCTGCAAGATCCACAGACTGGCTTATTCTGACAGCCCTTGGAGCTTCCAGGATATGAGGTAATGCCAGCCTAGTAAGTGGTACATCAGCATGGGGACCCAGCCACCTTCACCCCTTTGTCCGCATGTCCGCGGGCAGAATGTGTAACAGTCCCTGGAAAGGGATACTCTGACCGCTACCTGGATGAGAAAGCAACGGCACAGTGTAATTTTTTTGTCGTGTTTAGAGAGAATGAGAATTCCCCCTAGAGTGGAGAAATCTCCCCGAGAGTGGAGCTGCTGTAGATAGCTTTGCTATGCCTTTGCACCGCTCTGGTAAATTTGCAAAACCTTCTTCTACACTGAGACCAGGTATTGATACTACTCTGAATTTTTTTTCTTAAATTTCTTCTACATAACTTAGATCTAAAGTGAACATATTCTCATATCTGCCTGGAACAGTTATGTAACAACAAGAGAAATAACACATAATGAATGAGCTTTGTGCCCATAGACACGCAGACTGCCTGCAGTCATAACCACACGTGTGTTTTCACGGTATATTTTTGTTAAGAGATATACTGAGTACACAGAACTTAGTTTCCCATTATTATATGTAATTCTAAATAGTAACAACAAAATGAATTAAGAATTCAAAGCAAAGCAAGCTAAATGTATTTGGAGGAGTCCAATCTGCTAGGCTCACTGTAGCTTCTCATCACTACAAACTACATTCCATTTGGGGAATAAAATGTTAAAACAGCCTAGGCAGTTCTCTTAGCAGCCAGGAATCAATACAGAGGCACTTGAATCAGCAGTTTCCTGACTGACAGTCAATCTCATAAATGCTGTAATAGGGGTTTGAGCAAAGGCCACAGAATGAGACATTTGACTTATAAGCTGGCATTGACGACGGGGTGAAGGACATTGTCACAGTGAAGGTGTTAAGCTTAGCCCAACTATAACTGCTTACTTTCTGTCAGGGGCACTATGTCCTACCTGGCCAAGCTGTTCACAAGCTGTTTGATACTCAGCTCGCTGACAGAGGTCTTTCACACGCTGGTATTTGGGTAGAAAGTTTTCTTCTTGGGCATCTACCTTCTCATTCTCCCTCTTATGCAGCAGTTTACTGGTAAAGAAAAAAGGAACATTTTTTTTTTTATTAATATTAATGCCAAGATATACATACAGTTTGCTGAAATGACTCAGTTATCTGCCAAGTCCATAACATCACTGGTGGCCAAAACTTAAGTCCAGTAGAAACTAACACTTATCATAATCTCTGAGAACACACAAATTATTCATATCATGCTCCCAGGGAGCATACAAAACCAGGTAAAACCAGGACAGCGTGTTTCATGCCTGATTGGCAGGCAGTAAACAAGTCAATATAAAGAGACCATATGCTCCTCACTCTACAGGGCTGCACTTTGCAAACCCCTCACGCCCCGTGTTATGTATTAAGGCAGAAGCACTGAGGGAATAGCCAGCAGATGAACACACAGAGAGGAAAGGTTGTTCATAATCCCATGATACAAGTAGGAGGGTTGAGGGGCAGCAGCTGAAAGAAAAACAGGATGCCTTTCCATCTCTCAATCCAAGTAAAATTCCCCTTCCCCCACGCCAAGAGCACATTTATGCAGGCTGTAGGCAAAGGCCATACATCCCCTCCTATCACACAATCACTGCCATTAGGCACACAGCAGCCGTGTCCCTGCTGGCACAGCTAAATGGCTTTAGGTCTGTGGTAGAGTGCGGCTTTGGCTTTAGCTATTCAGGATCCTTCTATTTAAAAAGACTGGGCTTTGTGATTAACACTTTCCTTACCCTCTTTCTACTAGGAAAGAGTCTCTCCACACCTTCATTTTTTTCTTTAAATGGAACCTAGGAAGAAATGAAGAGAGTAAGAAGCAATTCCCACAAACCCGCTAATCAAGTCATGCCCCAGTTTTCTCTCCCACCCCCAATTCAGATGAGAAATGTTTCATATAACTGCACACGTGGACATCCAGCTGTAGAAAGCAGGCACATACACCTCTCCAGTGCAAATCACGAGTACAACTCTGTAAATCTGTGGTGGAAATTGTCCCTGAGAGAATAAATCTGTCCTGCGTTTGGTCATGATTTGCACTGGAGATCTGCTTGTGTTGAAACACAAGCATGTTTAAGGCATAGGGGATTAACTGAATTGTCCTTCATTATGAAGGATTGCAAATTATATCGGGATTTCCTGACTCCAGTCTGGGATCTTAACCCTCACGCTACTCCCAAAGTATTCTATTCTAAAGCAGCTGCTCCTCTCCTCCACCCAACTACTTGTAAAGCAAATCTCCCTCTTCCCTTTTTCTGCAGATTTTCTCTAGCAAGCACCCAGTCTAATTATCTTCCCTGAGTCTTCTTCCAATGCAAGTATTGATGGAAGGTCTCAAATAATTACTGTGCAATTCTGAGTGCTAGTCTATCTTTATATTATAGTCTGATACACAACCAACCCTTTTGACTCAGTTATTCTACAACTTATTCAGTATGAAATGCTTTGCTACAAATGATGCCACAGAGACATTTAAAATCTATAACTCATATAGCTAAAGACCTTCATGTGTAGCCCTCTCACTGGTACACAGATTACATTTCATATACCCAGTATATCCATACAGCTAGTCTATGAATCTGACAAAAGGAAAATAAGTAACTTACGTCAGTCACATACTGCCAAATGTCTCTAGATTTTCCAGTGAATGATGTACTCACACAGATGGCAATTTTATTACAATTTCCTTTAATTTGCTGCATGTTGCTGAATATCTGCTCCGTCTCCTGCACAAACACATGCACATATCCATTTCTTACCTATTCACTGGTCTCTCAGAATCCAGAAGCTTTAGAATGGATTTACCATCCATATCTGATGGAATATCCAATCCAGCGATATCTAGAATGGTAGGTGCGAGATCAATATTCAGTACAATGTGAGGATTCCTAAAAAAACATGAGAACCTGTTTTAAAGTCTGTGCAATGACACCAAGCATCTTCAGCTCTTCCAGAGAGACCAGTCTGAAAAGGCTTATTTTGTGACACCTGCAAAGAAGAAAAGGGGATGCAATGCAATTCTTTTCCATGAAGGGAATTAAAATGTAGAATACAAGTAAGCTGCATAACCTCAAGAGGGACTAACGAAGACTTAAAATTTTAGCACAGAACATTTTTGAGAAAGCAAAGTAGTTCATAAGGCAAAGTTATTTAATTATTGCAAAGGAGGGTTCAAAAGTCTTTCAAAACATGAGAAAGCATTGGGAAAACTCTTCTAGTGTCTTATGGAATCACAGTGTCCGCCAAATATGCTGATGACTTCATTAAAAAGTAGATTTGGCGGGTAACACATGCTTCATCTGTTTCAAAATATGGTACAGAAATAAGGACCTCAGGCTCAGATCACAGCAAGCCTGCTCTAAAGAGAACACGAGGAGAAATACATTTCTAGACACTTCAGTAAATAACTAAACACTGTTAATGTAGAGTGTGAGACAGAAAAAGGAAAGGGATCAGTTAAGAAAAAGAAGAGAAAGCAGTTACAGAGGGGAAAAAAACAAAAGAGAGAGAGAGAAGATTAAGGAACACCTTCAACTGAAATAATATTGATCTTCCCAAGTGCAGTGTTTCCCATTTTGCAAACACTTAGGAACACCCGTGCCCTGTTCCTTCACAGAGCATGGCATATGCTCCTCAGCCACCACAGTTCACAGAACGATATTTCAACGCAGACTGACTCAAATTTATAGTTGACACATTAACATCAACTCCTGAGAGGTACAGACAGCTCCTATTGCCAAACCCCTTCAACTGCCACAAGTAAACCCGAGTTCACAAATCAGAGCATCTAGATGCACAGCCTGGCATTCAGTAGTTAAATGGCAAAAATTCTAATCATGTGGCTTGGTTTTACCATGGGTCTGGTTTTGCTGAAGTGTTTTCAGTTTATATTGAATGTTATGAACCTACTCCAAATATGTCTATGATAGTGGTGTGTATATATATGTATATATTACATATACACATACTGTTCATCATCTGTGTAATATTTCTTTTCCTTATTTCTTTAAAAAACAAATACTCAAGGAAGGCATTCAATTTCTTAAAAGCAGGGGAAAAAAAAGAAAGTGAGCACAGTGCTATACGGTCTTCTACAGCGACGAACATAAAGAATCACCATGCTGTGATGTGCAGGCACAAAGGAAGGATGGGACCAGATGGGCTGCTATACATGTCAGAGCAGAACTCTAGCTCAAAACACAGGACAGAAAAAAGCTGCTAGATTCACACTAATTAATGAGACACCATTTAAAAATTACTACATTTTTGAGCGAGCAAGCAAACAGGCACTGACAAGACCATGGAAGATGAATTAAACTGATGTACCTAATTTGATTTTAATTACTAATAATTGTGGTGTAGCATATTTGGTAATAGAAATGAGAGCTTAGTAATGACTTGCTACAGTGACTGCTATTAAATCTTTGTTGGTATCAGAAGGGAGTCATGACAATTACTCTGCAAGAAAAACATAAGCTTAATTCAAAACATGGATGATTGAAGTTCTACTATTTATAGAAAATCAGGCTTAAAGGGAGGATCAATTTATTATCTGATATACTCCCCCTCCAAGGCATTTTATCCTGTTCCTCCTATTTTTTCTACTGAGATGGGCTCTGTTCTGTTAGACTCTATCAGGCTGACTCCTCTGATTCTAAGAGAAACATTTTTTTCATCTTCAGAAGCCACTGAAATATAAAATTGAGTGGGAAGTTTTCACAGCTTTTACATATGTCTGGGTGAAAAGATCCCTGAGCTACAGCCAACATGAGGTGGCTGGTCTCTAGCATTGTGTGTGGCAGAAAAATCAGCTCAGTCCACTTGGGCCATACTAGCACTGCCTCTCTAGTAAAGACCAAAACGTGCAGTCGAAGGGAAAAAGAGCATGTTCTCAGAAGGCTATTCCAGCTCACTTGAAATTCTGTGCTGCTGCAGACAAACTTTCTTCCAGGGCCGAGGTGATGTGTTTAATTCCACCTGAGGAATCCCTCCCCTGCCCTTTAGAGAAGGAATATTGTTTATTTCACATGCATAACTGCTGTAAATAAATTAGACACACAGTGCAATATTTACAGAATTTAACATTTTTGTGCCTACTGATAAGGTGAATCTAAGTGAATTTAACTAGCAAATGAGATTTTTTTTGAAACTATTTGCTATCATATTACACACCAGATATCTGTTCCTCTGCAGTACAGAGAAAAATGGTGTGTGGAAGACTTTGTGTGTGTTAATTATGCTAAAACATGCACACTGATATAAATAAAAGGCAGTAAATTATGGCACTCTGTCCAAAATCATTACTTAAGTGCAAATATTTGCTACTGAAATAATTGCCTAGAAAGTGTATTTACATAATTTCTTAGCTGATCAAAGCTACCATTTTAATTAACAGTCACATTCTGCATGCTTGCGTGCATCCCACAAACAGCCCCAACCATGTAATCTCAAAGGATAAACCAAAAAGAATCTTTTGTGGATGATAATATATGAACTATTATGTACATTCTTCTTATTAAACTGAAACAAGTGACTCGACTCCAACATTCAGCAATCATCATCTCCTGTGGCAGTGAACGCTATATGATATATTTTTTACCTTGAAAATGTCATCGATATGTGTAATATTTGTACCCCCCAAAAGGAGGAAAACAAGTGTTTCCTAGACTGGACATATATCAAACTGTCTTTTTCAACGACACCCACAAAAGTGTAGTGGCTTCTGCTGCACACCTACACAAGCAAAAGGGCAACGGCATAAACCCTTGACTGTGTCACACTAGCACGTGCTACCAGTTCTGCTTTCTGAGCAGACACTTTTCTGCCAAAGAGGAGCAGGACGTCAGCCAGGACGGGCCTCCATTTGGATGCCAGGTCAATACAACTAGAGATGTGAACATAAAGGGTTTTTCTGGTCACTAAATACACCCCCCCCCCACCAGCCAAGAACTTACAAGGACCCAGCCTCCACATTTGGACCTCGGACATAGAAAGGAACTCTGATATCAAACTCATATGGCATGGACTTTCCTTTCACCAGCCCAAACTGCCCGATGTGATAACCATGGTCTGCTGTGTATATTATATACGTATTGTCCAGTTCACCCGTTTCAACCAACGTATTGTAAATCTGAAAAAAAGCAAAGCAAAACAAGTGATGAAACTCATTCCACTGACTAGTAGCTTATGTAGAATATTGGACATAATATTCTGCCTGTGTATAATACACAAACAACAAGAGTTCAGGATGGCACTGAGTTATCACATAATAATCACATTAAATAATTTTACTAACCGAATATCATGGCTATTACAAGGCAAAGTTCTGTATTCTGTTTAAGGCAAACACATCAGCATGCCCCATTTTCAAAAGTGTTTGGGTTCAGTATTCTGCATGAGAGCTGTCAAGATAGTAATAAATAAATATGGTAACCACGATAAAACGTTTAAGGTGATAAGCATTTCTGAAATTTTGTCTCTACCTTTATCTTTTTCATGCAGCAAACAATTTTAATAAAATGACAGCATTTGGAATCTCATACTTAAACAACACTCAACAATCTTGCCTTTAGACAAGTAAGTCCTCGTTATGCAGAATATTTGCAAAACCTCTTCTAGATAAATATCAGTCATACTCCCTCACCAGCTGGAGAGCTAACATGGAGAACCAAGAGGAGCTTCAACTTTGCTTGTGGTTGCTTTTATGCATTTATATGAGAATCTTTATGTGCAATGTACTAACTTGAGCACCGAAGATCAATTTTTATATGGTATTTTCACTTGCAAAGGTGTGAAGGTGGGCCCCACCACCAAAGTGGTGCCTCACAGCTCCAGAACACATCAGCACAGAAGAAAATAAACTCTCTTGTTGATGGTTTGTAGGGTGGGTGTTGGTTCTTTCTTGGGTTGGTTTGGTTTTGTTCTTGGGAGTCTTTTTTTAAGATTTTAAAAGACTATTCCATGCATATAATTCCGTAGAAAAGACAGGCTAACTTGGCGATTACAGCTAAAAAACAACCCACTGATTTTGCCTGCAGTGAAACTGCACTTCACCCAAAGTGAAACCATTTTACTAAATGGAAAGTCAAAATAGTCTAGTAACAGCCGATCTCTCCTAAGGCTGATATCTGATCCATCTACACAGGTTCATTATTATGAAGTAGAGATCCTACTTGTCTGAATCAGTAATTGTAAGACATTACTAACAAGCTGATGCAATGGCATCCAGATAATCTCATTTTTGTCTTACAGAACTATTCTTATTCTATGTTCTGCCTTTTTTGAATAAGAAAGCCAAGAGATAAGGGGTGAATTGCAACACCTTTAAAATTGCCTTCTTGCACCTGGAAGCCCGTTCATTTTCAGAGTAGCTTTTGGCTAATTCAGACATTTCTGTTCAAGACACCCAGCTTGCACTACGAGATTTCACTGTTACATAATGCAGACTTAATTTTTGAAAAACCAAACCTATGTATTTATTTACTTTAAACATTTAACAACTTGGGCCTGCTTTACCATGGGATTACTCCAGTTAGGACTCTTGTAGGATCACTTCTTGCTGCTGCTGTTCTCTCAGAAACTCAGTATTTCAGAATCAAAATAGGCCCACAGTTAGGTAGTTAATTCCAACAGATTGTAAAATGACTTCTCGCTATCAAATGATACATTTTTATAATTTATGATGTACATTTTTCAGGTGAACTCTCCCCCTTAATCAGCAGTGGCTTTGTGGCAACAAATCAGCTCACACCACCCAACTCACGGTACCTGTCTTTTGAGGATGAAGATCCTTAGATACCGAATAGACAAAATTCTCAGAGGTGAGAGGATTATATGCCATCAAAAACTGTTACAGTCCTCCTCCTCCTCCTCCTCCCTTCCCCCTTATCTTCATATACAGCACAGCTTGGAACTTAAGAACAAGCCAAAAAAAAGTGACTACTAATCTTACCATTTCCATAGAGTCATCCACAGACATGAGAGTCTGAAGCCGCTTTCTCTGCAGCATGTTAGTGAACTCCATGTGTATAGGCTTCATGGGACCTGTATACCTCATTATCCAGTGCTTGTCTGGGTTTGGAGCATAGTTATAACTGGGAGTGCTAAGGAACAGAGAGAACATCAGAATGTTTTAGCAGCGTAGAAAAAAGCCATAGTAATGTATATGAGTAATTTCTATTTGTTCAACACTACGGGATTTACACTCTGAGGTGCACAAGAAAATATTCAATTTACTCTGAAAAAGTCTTACACTTATATTCTACATGAAAAAATGGAGAATGAAAACAACTCCATGGGGAATAAAATCTACTGAAAAAGTAAATACGCATTTGTTTTTGCAGTGTCTTCAGAGTAACATGGATACATTTCAAGAGACTAGCCTCAGAAGTCTAGCTCCACAAGTATGATCTGGATGAAGCATGTACTACAGAATTCCAACTCATCCAATTGCTTTTCATTCGTTCTACCCACATTAGCACTAAATATTATGGCTTGTGCAAACTGTTTAACCATAACTATAGAACTTCCTGAAAAGGCTCGATGTTCTTTTTTGAATTCAACATGACCAGCCACTTGAACACTTCCACACTCAGAGGAGCACAGGCAACCTCCCAAGCGGTATCAGACTGCATGTGAGCTCATGGCAAGCAGAAGTGGATACGTAACCAGATTTTAAAGATCTGCCAAGAAAAGCAGGGGTGAGGGGAAATAGGGCTGTAATTAGCAGACACTTTCCAGGCACCAACTCCTTATGATCATCAGAAACTTTAATTAAAGTCCCTGCAAAATCCTGAGCTGGATTCAGTATCCCCCTGGCATCTTGCTGCCCCTCCAAGTTCTCATGATCCTGGGACACCATTAAAGTGCTGAGGAGAAATATTTTGTGTAATTTCATGTTGTTGGCGGTTCCAGAGATTGCCTTTCTGTGCATAATTATATTACTCTAGGTTAGCTGGATCTAAACAAAAGATTTAATTCGTTATATCATTACCATGATGTTGACTCTGCATCACCAACTCACTAGAAAGCTCTATTATAGCTTACAAATGCAAGAAATGCTATTTTTACCTACTGTATTCCTAAAAAACTTGTTATTACTTAAGATTGAGAACCACCTTTGGCAATTTCTTCATACCCTGGCTCAAACACATCACCTGCAGAGTCTAAAATATTAAAAAGTACTTTTCTTAAGTGATTTGCTCTTTCAAAGCAATAAAATCAGTCTATGCAAATATGCAAGCCGAGAGGGTGACACAGTAACACTGTTAAAAATAGCAGGTATTCAGTTATTTTCTTCTTCCCAACACACAATCTCCTGATAAATTCTGCTCCTATTTGGCAAGCACCTACTGTTGTTTTTGTGTATGCAACAGAGCAGCAGGCTAAGTTATTAAGATAAACAACAGTAGAGTAAGTTGAGACTCCTCCTCAAAATACTGAGTATCTAATGTATCTTCCAATATGACAGGTAGTCTTAGGAGTTTTAATATAAATATGAAATTAATAACCTGACAGTGAAATCTTTTATGCCCAAAGCCTGTGTTTGATGCTGCCTGAAAAATATGCACAGGTGGCAAATAGAGGCTTCTTCATATAGGGAGGAAAGGGCTGGTGTTTATTCGCTCTGTATTGTTAACAGCCTCTTGAATTTCAGAATGTTATTGTGGCTGAAATAATGACATTGCTGCTTTGAAAACGCTGACAGTTATGGAAACTGTTGCTATGTGATGCCCAGAATGAATCAAAAATGCTTGGCAAACTCCTTTTCAGCTTACTTTGTGATTTCCTGGCTGATTTGAAACTTCCCACTGTTTAATCCAACCACAGCCTGTGATTTTCTTTGATTACTACAAATGTAACCCTCTTACACTTAACAGATTTGTCTGTCTTAAGGGAAAAATACACAAATATAACATTCCTAGAAGTTGGTTAAGATAACCTCTTCAAACGTTCTCAGAAGATAAGTCCTACCCTGATTGCATTTGACCTTGGAAAAGATGGGTGATAAAACATACCCTCTATAGAAATAACATTCTGATCACTGTTGGGCTGCCCAGCCGCTGCATTCTCCGTCGCTATCAGTACAGGTAGTAAAAAGGGAAAACCAGACGTGTAGCCTAGGGATTTGCTATATGGATGCTGGCTGATGTGACTAATTTTCAAATAAGAAAATACTGCAGATGCTCAGAAAAGGAGCTTTACAGAACAGGATGGAGAAAGACTGCAGTATAGGGTGGAATGCTCATACCAGGTAGTACATGCAGTAGAAGCAAGAGAACAACAATCAGTTCGCAATGGAAGTATATACCAGAGTTCCCAAGCAAAGCAGTGCTCTGATTGCCAGCCTGTGCTAAAACCCACACCCCTAGCTTCAGGTACCTTCAGCAATGTCTCACAACACCCTGTGTATGTCAGCCAGCGTAAGCATTACAGTCACACCTTCGCTTCGCTTCGCTTTGTGGATATCTCTCAAGAATCCACTTGCAGACTTTGTCAGCACTGCCACACGATGAGTACAGAGCCATGCCCCCACGGTGTGCTGCCTCCTGACCCTGGGACTAGGCAACAACTTTCTTCAGGGTGTTGCTTACTGCTTTAGGGCAACTCGCAACAAGTGTTCTACCTGTGTTCTGGTCCTTCCCTACCATATCCACGTGACTATAAAACAGTGAGAACAGTCCACAGTCAGTCTTATCTGCCACTGAGGGATTCCCTGGAATGTGTGAAGAAGGGAGAAAATGGGAAGCAGAGAACTAATTTGTACATACAGCGAGGGAATGATGCACATTCTGAATTTTTACATTTTATCTTAAACCCAGGCCAACGAAAACCCTTACAGATTATTATTATGTAGTAGTACCAGGAAAATAGTTTAGAGTAAGATCAGCAGTTTCTTTGCACAAGGTGTACATAAAATCCTGTTTTATGTTCATACCCAAAAGACAGACACAGTTCCTTAATCTACTAAGATAATTTGTTTCTTTACAAACAAAAATTGTTTCCACAAAGAGATACTTCCTGGATAATCGTTATCATTGTAAGAAAAGTCACCTGCAATTAGAAATAGTTTTATGTAACTAATTCATAATCAGGAAAATAAACCTAGTTTAGTGTGAAAAGTAAAATTTAAACTATGAACAAAACAAAACCAAGAAGTAGTTTATATTTTTCATTGCTCGCCTTCCTCCAATCCTTGTACTCTTTTGTACAAATGCCTTCCAAAAGACACTTCTAATAAGACAATAAGACTGAGGTCAATACTGGGTATAAGCTATGCAAAGTTGCTCATTTGGCATTTCTCTAATTTTCATTTCAAAGAAAATAAATGAACATAGGATGGCAAACAAACACGAAATACTGCATTGCTGTAGATCTAGGACACAGATTCTCTTTGGTAGCACAGCACAAAATAATGGAATATATAATTCTAAGCTACGCAATACCTAGACAATAGATGAAAGGAAGCATTTTCTCTCAGTCTCTATTTTAAATAAAGTGAAAAAGCTCAAATAGATTTCACTGGACTTCAGACTAGTCCTGAGCAGCTTCTGCTACCAACTGATTATTTCTCCATCAGTTGCCAGTTCCTCCACAAATCCAAAACAAAACAGAATTCTCCTTAAAAAATAAAAGGGCACACAGGAAGGAAGTTACAAATGTTGAACATTAATGAAGGCATGAAGCCAGCAGTTAGAAAAATACTGAAATGTTTTCAGTCATGTCAAAGGGTGATTTGGGAGAATCATTTATTTTACCAGCATGTGAAGAGATGCCTGTAACGGAGCACTACAGAGCTGTACCTGTAAGATGTCTCCGTGCTATAAACAAGAACCATCTCATCATGATGCTTATGAACATGTTAACTCAGGAAGTCAGTGATACTGCTTTTGGGGCCTGTTCAAGACATTGTACTGGGTCATGTACAGACACATCAGCTCATTCAGAAATAGCTTGTCTAATTTGGTGCTGCAGGCCTTTATTTCCTTTCTTTCCATATATGAGATGGGAGTAATAAGTATTACACACTGTGTGATTTTTTGAAATACCCATAAATTAATATAGTTTATGCACAAGGACAGAAAGATAGAGTTTCTTCCCCTGAGGAGATTACAGCCCAAGAAGCAGATTTTGATCCCCCTGTTCAAAATGAAACAGTGCTTTACTTCCCAACTAAGTTATAGCAACGTCCAACCAATTCAACATGAATCTTTCCAGATGCAGTAGTCATTCTCAAGATACTCGTACTAGTCTAAAACCAAAACAAATCTCAAAACTTTTCTTATATATTTGTGACAAACTTACGCCAAGAGTATTATAAAGCAAACATTGTTCCCCCAGAGGGACCCAGGACTTTATACTTCTGAACCTGGAAATGAAAGGGTTTTGGTTTTCCTTACATGTGTTGTGAGGCATTAGGAAAGAGATGTGAGTACTGAGGGGCTGAATCTTCAGGGCCGTGAGGAGCAGCATGGCTTATAACCATCAGTACGGGCCTGTGAGGATACATCTTCTTTGAGATTCTGAAGAAGGTAATACTGTCATTGGTAATCAGATCAGTTAGATAATCCTGCAAGCAGAAGTAAAAGTAAAATGAGATACTTGAAAAATAATTTCAAGTTGGGGGTGAGATGGGAAGGTCTGAGGTATAAGAAACAGGAAAAAGAATTCACTCAGAATAGGAGGAGGAGGAGGGAGTAAGCTATAGATGTTAAAACTTCAAAAACTAAACCCAAATCGTTCTTTCTTCACTGCCTAGAAATATGAAAAAGCAAGAGCTTCCTCTCAGAAATGAATGACATTAAAGAAGATCAAATAGGACTCTTTCTTCCCAGAGTGTGTAATTATATTATGAAGATCACAATACTAAATACAATGCCCAAGTATTAATAAAAAAATAGAAAATTACACGTCAGTCTCTTTGCTTTTTGATGTCAGTATCTTCAAGGTGTATTGTCTGGCCTTCCATCAAAGAAGTGCTTTGAAAAGCTAGATGGCTTGATAATCATTTTTCTTAACCTCCCACTGAAGCAGAAGTTACTCAAGCTAGGAAACGTTGGGCTAACTGGACCAAAAAATTCATTCTGTATTACAGACACAGAGACAAACTCATAGAGCCATAGCTCTATCAAATAAATCGCTGAGAATTTAGAAAATCTCCTTTGGAAGGTATGTGTTGTCTTTCTGTTTTCTAAGAGACTCATTTTCATTCTTCGGATATCTGCTAGAGCTATACGGATTGAAGACATCAGTTTTAATGACAAGCCATGTTCTCTCTTACACTGCATCACAGGAAATGTTGCAAATGTAAATACCCCTCATACATGAGCAGGATATGAAACTGCATCTTCAAAAAACCAAATAATAACAGTCACGTCACGGCTGCATGTGAAATCAGACACGATGTCTGCCTCTGGTCAAGTGAGCAAGTAGTGGTGCACATTGGGTGGCATCTCCTTCGAAACTGAAAAACACCAGCTTTCTGCCTGCTGTCCAGACACTGCTCCACTTTACCACAGCCAGTGCCCTTGATCTGAGAAGTCAGTTTATCATTCACCTCTGGAAGCCTTTTTCACTGACTACATTTGCTTTCCCCAAGTTATCTCCTGTGTATTCCAGAACAAGGCCAGCAAAGTCTCCATTTAGAATCTTACACATTGGTCCCAGCGCGAGGCATGTCTGTTATAAAACTGCCAGGATTATGACTATTATTGATGTGATATTTTCACTCATGAAAGCAGGTGTAAATAGGCATAATTCCTTCAAAGTGAACTGAAGGACCTCCATTCATATGCAGGGGTAGAAGGGTCAATAGCCCAGGCCAAAAAAAAGCTGACTTCATACTTTCAATACCTGAGACCATACTCATAGCTGAGACAAAATACTGGAGCGCTCTCAAAAATGCACTGACATTTAACTAAAATGTGCCTGTTCTTTAAACTGGTTAGTCACTTCCTTAAGTGGGTAACTCAGATTTAGCCATTAAAAGGGCTTAGTTTTGAAGATGAAAGTTTTCATCTGTTCAAAGTGAAAACCATTCAAATTCAACATTGCAAAAGCAGTGCTTACCAAGCCAAAAGTCCAGACACATTTCCCTTCGCTGTTTTTTATTTTTAAAAGCTCCAGATTGAGCTGACAGAGGTTGTAGTAGAATATATGAATGCATACAAACATAAAAATTAATTTTAAAAGTTGACAGAAACTCAAAAAGAAATATCAAAGTAGAACACATCCCGTTAGAAAATGCGAAAGAATTTGCCAAGATTTGATTTTCAGAGGATAAGGGAAAAGTGCTTTGCCATCACCTTGGAGGACAGAATCATTAACACTTTTTTCTAGTTGTCCATTGTCACATAATTAACGTTAACTATGTTAAGCAGATAGGGCTAAACAATAATCTGATTACATTGATCATTGCTGGAAAATTAAGATTCCAGGAAAGAGAGCAGCAGTCTTGCGTTTCAGCTTCTGTTTGTTCATTTGAACTCCAGGGTTAAAATCAGCAAGTGCTGTTGCTCTGCACACAATCGTCTGTTTATCACCGTAGATGTGTATTATGCAAGAATATGAAGATTATCAAAACATTTATATTTTCATCAGATTTTTTTTTTACTAAACTTGGTAAGAAAAACTAAATCAAATGAAAACCTAGACATTTTCACATATGGCATACTCAAAATAGAGCTGAGGATGTTGGAACATAAAGTTCCCTGAGGCTCTTTGGTACAACGGGGAGCAGCACCCTATGAAATCACTTGCCCGACACTGTTCCACAGAGGATCTATTTCCATCATAACATTTTTGGTACAAGGCTGTAGAGATTAGCTCCCTCATTCTTCATAGATCAGAAGGGAAATAAAAGACAAGTATTTCTGTACATCAGTTGTCCCTTCCCCTTAGCAGCTGGTGATAGAAAAGGAAACCCTAGAAGTCTGGTTAGTTTTATCTTTTGACACAATGTACAATCAATTAAAAAAGGCAAATAGCGGATGGGAAGTGGGAAATCACAGACATCAACCTCTTAAAGGAAGAACTGACTATGAACGCATTGCTAACGAAACACAAATATGGAGGCAGGATTTGTGCTCAGCAAGAGCAAGCAAACCGAACCCAGGTTAAACAAAAACACTTTATAAATTAGCATCACTCCAGAGTGAGCCAACTTCGTTAATTATACGCTACTTAAACTACAGCAGTTTATGGATAAGTATATTTATTACTGTACTTCAGAGACAACTCAGGCCATTTCAGGAATTCACAAAAGCTGGATGCTATGCAAAGGTGACACTTGGCTGAAACAAAACTCCTGACCACTAACCCGTAACTGTTGAGCTGCAACATATGCTAGATGAGGAAAAAAGTTATACTGCACTTGACAATGATCATCAACCACTGCGGCAATCTTGGCCAGGGTATAACATCCTTGCAAGGACATCAGGAAATGTGCCTGTAACAATGCACCGAGATATAAATTTAATAGTTAAATTCTCCCCTCATTGAGAATTATCATAAGATATACCAAGACATTATGAATTCTCCATCATATTATGGCTGTGAAACGAATTTCTTAAACTAACATAAAAAGATGTGTCTAGCTGGAGGGAACTGGATTCTTATCTCATTTATGCTTGTGTAACTCCACTGCAGTTAATTCTGTACCAGAGGAATAGATGACAATCAGACTCAGCACACAATAATTAGAGTACGAAGCACAGAAATAGTTATCACGCAGCATTAAAATCCACTTTCACATCTTTAGCTCACAATACATAACACAATCTCAGGACATTTTGTTTGTTTCCACTGCTGCTAACAATGTTTTCAGTAACATGACCCTCCTGGAATGGAAGATAATGAAAAGCCCAAACACGATGCCTGTTGGGCTGTAGCTAATGTTACATGTAGCAGCTTTCAAGTATGACAAGAATTCTTTAGTTAGACTAAAACCATAGAGCGCAGCTTTCTTGCGGTCACATCCAAATATTAAAAAGAATACAAATAAATCAACAGGACCTACCCTGGAGTAGTCATATCCATGCTTCTCCTTCACTCCATTTCTACACAGGGTGTAGTTGTAAAATCGAGAGTTTTTAAGTAAGCCAACCCATTCTTTCCAACCAGGAGGCACATAGGAACCGTTGTATTCATTAAGGTACTTTCCAAAGAAAGCTAGGAGTGGAGAAAGCAGAAGCATCGTAAGAACACATAACACAAACACTTCAAAGACAGCCCTTTTAATTATATTCTTTCCTTTTTGTCTCTTCTGAGAGGAGATTTGTTTTCTTCATTCCAATACATTTAAAATAAGTGGTAAGTTCTAAGTTTGCCTGTGTTTCTTTATTTCAGAGCTCCATAAAGCAGATCTTTTGGTTTACAACTTGACCGTGTATGAGAGAAACTGGAGCACAATTACCATCATATTTTCTTTAGCGCCTGCTACATTCAGAGTCAGATGAACTAAAGAGAATGCTTAAAATAGTGCCAGTTGCTACATTATCTCATCCTACTCTGAATCACCCTATTTAACTACATTTTTCATTTCGGTTACACCCACTTAAGCCATCTCCACCTAAGGAACTGGCAGAAGCAGAGAAGTCACTAATAGGAGGCTGGCCTGGGAGAAATGATGACAGAGGAGGACCATAAATACGATGAGATTTTAAACTCACAGCACAGAGGAAACGAAGCAGCAGCCTGTTTGACAGAACAAGTGCAGAATGAGCACAGGGATTCTTACAAAACATAGGGAAGGAGTTTGAGCCTTGTAGGCTACAAGTGTACAGACAGATACAAGTTACTTTCCAGAGAATGGTTAAGTAAAAGGAAAAACATCAGATTTCTATGAGAACATGACAAATTCTCTAAAGTACAGGATGTATCCAATGATGCTTTCACACTATTCCAGTAAAAATAATTTTATAGGAATGTATTTTTCAATATTAGTTTATGTGTTGTATCAACACTATGCAATTACAGGATAGTTATACTGGAATACTCCATTGATCTAGTTAGGTTTGTTTTTAAAGCTTATAGGCTAAATTCTGCTCTTGGGTCTGTAGACTGCACCATGATTCAGCATCTGACTTTTCATGATCAAAGCTCGGATCTCAATTTTTGAAAGGTCTGGCAATAAAAATACACATTACCATAGTGATTAGCACAAAGATCTTTACACTTGTCATCGCAAGTATTTTTAATCCAGAGGCACATAGTGCCTGCAGCATCTCACACTGGCCACCTATCACCGAAGGTCTGTGCTTCTATAAGGACAACGATACCTAAGATTCTGTTATTAGATATTTATAAACCTCACCTCATAATCTTCAGGATTTGAGCACACAATTCACAGTTCCCAAGCTCTTAAAGATTTTTCTTTAAGCTTGCAGCCTATAGTGTCTGATGCTGCACCTATGCTTAAATAAATCAAGGAGCCATACTGTGGAATAGCACATGTTTTCAGCCAATGTAAAAAGGTCCAACCTTACTGAGGTCAATGGATTTACCTCTGTCTTGGGGCTGAATATCTGTCCAAAAAGTAGACAGAGTGAGAAACAGTGATATAAAACCATATGCAAGAGAGCTCCATAAAATTACCTGATAGAGTTTTTATTTTCTAAAATTGGGAAACATGGTATTACCCACATAATACAGTGGAATGGAATTAAATGCGTTTGCAGGGAGTAAGTACATTGTGCACTGAATGTCCCTAAGATCCAACTCAACGTGCTTAGACAGAATGCAAAAGTGTATTTTGAATTATTCTTCTTAACAAATTTCAGTGTGTTCAAAGGATGGGTAAAGTGAGCCAAGAGAAAGTGAATGTTTGAGATCTTTCAAAGTGCTGACAAAATAAAGTTCGACATCACAGAAGATGAAGAGGGCACATATACTGGGACACAATAAATTCCTTAAAATTACACTGTGCTTTCAAAATATTTTGCAAAAGCAGGTAAGATGTTATGCTATTTTACAGATGAGCCACTAACAAAAGGGTTGAGTGACTGACAAGCAATGCTGCAGAGAAGAATTTGTTTCACTGTCCTAAACTACCTCATGACATCACCTTTAACAAAGCGAAGGAAACTAGCAGCAACAAGCAAAGCAAAATCTACTGCACCGTAGATGAAATCTATCATGCTACTCAGCGACTGCATTTATACAGTGTATACACCTTCCTCAAACGATTTTGCTTTATGAACAACTTGTAATTTTTAAAGAAGGAAAGACATCTCAGAGCGGTTATGGGAAATAAAACAATACAGTTGCACATTTTTTTCTTGTCCTAGTAACAGAACACAGACACCAACCAGGTGTGCACAAGACAGTTCAAAGCCTTTTGTCCCCCATTCAACTTACTGTATCTATCCAGGATGTATTCGCCATTTCTGCTCACAGGAACCAATCCGTTCCTAAAACCTTTGGCTGAGCCAGCTGAAGAACTCACAGGAAAGAGGCATTCTGTGAAGAATTACTGGATTGTTTTTCTGCAGAGGCATTCAAGGGAAGTCTGGTGGAAGTTCCTACCCGCACCTTTTGCATGCCCCCCATTGTAACATTCAGGACATCTCCTTCATGGATGACAAAGTGCTTTAAATAATTTTCTCTGCTGCTTCCAATCTTCCATTTCACAACTTTTTCTTTCTCCCTCTTTCTCAGCCATAGAAAGATTTGTTATTAAAAAATTTTTCAACGTCACTCCTCTGCAGTACAACATACTGGGTTACAATAAAGCTCTCTGGATGCTGATGAAAGATTTTGATTTTGGATTGTAAAGATTCTCTCTAACACAATTTTTCCCCTCATCAGATTAGTTCACCACCAGAGACAGCTGCTCAGTAAAGTACACAAGCCTTTGGTACATCCAATTTCAAACCACTCCAAGATTTCATTAATAAACATTCAGAGGCTGCTGTTTGATATGCTCGGCCATGTTCCTACATCCAGCCTATGAAGTGATCATTAAAAAACGTCCAAGTGGCTGTTTTTAATAAATGCATTAAGAATGTGATTTTCCTTTGCTTTAAAAACCATACACTGCAGTTTCTCCTAAGACTGCACAAAACAGGATATAGAAGAATTGAGTCCTTTGTACACTGTTACCACTTCCGCAGGGGTTCATAACCTTCTAAGGTTCTTTTCTCAGAGTCTTGCCCTTCGATAACCACCTGGAAAATTCTTTGGTATAGAGTGGAATTTTTACAAGAGGTTTTGTTTTTTAAACTCTTCCTGTAAGGAAAAAAAAAAATTGCACACAAAAGAATTTTCCCTGTGCTATCAGTTAATACAAAGGTCTGCACTGAATGTACCACGACTGCAGATATGTCAAGGGCACAGCTTGTTGCTTAAAAAGCAGATCTAGCATATTGTCAAATGTGGTTTCAAAGCACAATCAAAAGAATGGTTATCAAGGCATCATTTACCACCACTGGAAATGTTTTAAGCTAGTGCTCTCATCTATGCGTATCATCTTCCAAACTCTACAATTCTGTTGTGTTTTTTTTCCCCTTTTGAAAAACACTAATTGTTTTCCTAATACCGTCCTAAAAATACTCAACTAAAATGCAAGTACGAAGGTTATTCACAAGACTTTGCATTAAACTGAAAACTAAAATAATTCAGGATACATCAATAAAATGATGCAGGGAATCATTTATCCCTTTTTACTCCATATGGACTTCCCAACATTGGGAGATGGACATAACAACCTTCTCCAGTTTTCAAACTAGAGACAGGAATGCAGTGGAAGTCAACAGAGATTCAACACTGTAAAACTGCCAGATCAGATTTAGACACAGGACTTCAGTCTTCATTTAGTTTTCTTGATCTGGCAGCTCTGATTCTGACCATAGTTAGTCATCTGTTTAGACGCAGTTTTGTTAGCTACTGGCCAAGATCACTTACCCATTCCACTAACAACCTGTTCATCGGTATGATCATAGCGGTTATGTTCACTTTAAATAAAACGAGAAGGAAATCAAGAAAGGAATGTATGAGAGGAGTAATACCTTCTGGTAATACCTTCCTGACAGTGAGATGTTACACTCTGCTGGGAAGCAGCGAAAGATAAAGCTCTTGCTATACACTAGAAAAATACGCTCCCTGGAGCAACATTAGTCCGGCTTCAGGTGGGGGACATAAAACCTTTTCACCTGTGAGGAGACCGAGAAGCAAAGCCAGGCTCATCATAGCAGTGTATGATGGGAGGACAAGAAAGAACCAGCATAGACTGAAACAAGTGAGGTTCAGCCTGGGTGTAAAGCAAAGATTTTTCACAAAGAGCGCAACTGGTTGCTCAGAAACACTGTGCAACTGGCATTTTTCAAGACTAGACTGGATAAAGCCCTCAGCAACATGGCCTGGGGCAGGCTTTGAGCAGGTGGTAGAAAAGAGACCTCCTGAGGTGTCTTCCAACCTGAATTAGCTTGTGATCCGAGGATGGACTAAGTGACTAACGTGGCCCATCTGCAGTTGAAGACACGTGATTCCAGGATTTCAGAATTTAGGAATATATTTGTAAATATTCATGCTCTCAAAATAAACACTGAAGCTGACAAAAAGCAAAATTCAGCTTTTTGTTGTCCTGGCCACTAAGGTCAGTATTCACAGCACACAACCCTCCTCCTGGAGTCTTCTCTTCCTATCCTTCAGGCTACTTTGCTGTATCTCCCTATTAGTACCCCATTAAACCGTATTTACCACCAGGACTGTGAAGTTAAACAATCTTTCAAGCTATTAACCCTCTACATTTAAACACGAATGTTTGGCATTAAGTACTTTAAAGATGTATTTAAAGCACGGTTTTTCTGACATATTTCAATGGCCAACTTTCCAACCTTAATACCTAAGGTATTAACTTAGATTTTTGAGCTGCAAGTCTTAAATTACTCACAGGGATTTGTTTACTCCTCTAAAATCTTGTGCTTTTGTAGCGGATACCAGTTTTCCCCAACTCAAAGCTGCATTATTAGTTACATTTGAGCAATCTCTTAGTTTTGGTCTGGGGAAGGGAAGGCATTTCTCATGTTGTTTCTGCTGTGTATCTAGCAAAAATGACTTCCAGTACTTTTTGTCCTCTAAAAGACAATCAGAGGAAAGCAGATGAGAAAGCACTCTCAGCATGGCTAAGTACATATCTAACAAGGAGTAAGCCCAAAGGTCAAGTCAGCTTTGCACTCACATCATGGCCAAATATACTCTTAAGCTGACAGTGCACAATGGAATAAACCCCAGTGAAATTAATAGATTTACAGCAGAAGTATGAGGGTTCTGAGATAAAACCTTGTGATTTAGTATAAAATTTGGTTCCACCATAAAGATTTTTCAAGAGACACCAGTTCTCATTAGGTGTCAAAAAAACTGACCAGGTTTTCCAAAAATCAGTATCTTTAAGTGCTGAAGTTACCTGAACAAAACAGTCTCAGTTGATACCTTCAGTGACAACAGGAAATACGACATTACTGCAAAGATTAGAAGATACGGCCTTAGTATTAATACCTACTAACTGCAGTAAATCTAAAGAGTTGCATAAAACATACAGTGTGTTCTTAGGTATTAGAGTACTTTTAAGAAGGAAAAGAGGAGTGTAAGATCACATTTTGTTCTCAGATCCCTCTAGTTTCATCAGTTTCAGGCTAAGGAAGACTGAGCTCCAAGTGTTTTTTTGCTATTTCTTTTCTTTTTTATGTCTGTCTCCTTGAAATAATGAATTTACTGAAATACACAACGAGTCAGACTAAGGAGAGAAGCACAGGTGCACACACACACATTTTATTTTGATCTACTGTACACGATGGCCCAGTTTTTCGCTAACTTATAATACACTGATAGCACAAAATTTTCATAAAAGATCACGTGTTCCATCCACCTTCACAGGGACATAAAAAGAGAAGTACTAATGGCAAGAGCCCTACATGTACAGCTCTTCTCTGTAATTGGAATAAAAATTACCATTACAATTCCCGAAGCATAATAGTTATAAAAACCCTGTTGTACAGTGACTGGTAACCACTGCAGTCAGAACAGCCTACAGGCTTTCTTGTTATGCCAGGGGACTACTCTGAAATCTAGCAGGACAAAGGCAATGCACAGTAATTTTTATGACACCTTTGTTCCTCTTCCTGAATTTGCATTGCGCATTCCTCAATTGTGGCCAAGGATCAGTGCCAAGATCTATTTAATGAACCAGGGGAATTGGCTGAAGGGGAGCAGATAAAGCCAAATAAAACAAAAGGGCTCAAACCAAATATTTTTAAACGGTCAACAAGGAATCAAACTGAAGAATGCTGATGGTAAGCCAAGTGCTTCTCAGGTGAGCAAATTCCCAGTGGAATTGGGGCCAAAGCCCCCTTTCACTAACGCCTATGGCACAGCTTACAGAAGTTTAAACACAATTAGAGTTGCGAGGCATAAATACTGTTCTGAACATCCCTCTCACACACACCCTTTGGAAGTTATAAGTAAAAAAAAACCTCTAGCAGTGGTAGTCTTCATTTCACCAATCTTTATTACAAATCGGTACAATATGACTTCGTGTATCACAACAGCACCATTTCCTACACCGTGCAGCCCGAGAGAGCGGGCGTGCTGGCTGGCTACGTGGTTCACTGCTCTACAACACAGCTCACTACAGTAGCCAGCCTGCTCACGTTCCTTGGTGGCCATTCCTGACCATGCAGACTTTCCACACAACGTTTCCCAACATCAAAACAACCACAATTAAAAACTTGGGTATCACTCCCCATCTTTCAAGTTCCATGGTCACAGAATAATCTTAACCTTTAGATTTATCATCCTCTCATATGGAGCATTTCCTCCTCTACACATAAACCCCGGAAACCTCCCAAGACCTTTTGTAATAACAAGCAATCTGAAGAAAAGTTTAGCTAGCTAAACACTGAATCTTTACGGAAATACTAAAGTCTGCACCATGCTATTCCAGACAACTCAGAAGAATTTCATTTAGAGTCATTTTGTCTGTAAGATTTGAAGAAAACCCGATTGCCAAGTTTCAGGGTGCTGCTTAGATATGCCGTGCAAAAACAAATATTTGCTGTATTGTAACAAAGCTGGTTTTTTCCACCTAGCAATAACCCTGGAAGAACACTAATAAAAGGATTAGTTCATAAATTAAAACAATAGAGCCTTACTGAATCCAGTTAGTAGAAAAGTCCAACCCTGGTTCAATATAGCCACAAAATTCCTTTCAACAATATTTTCACTGAAAGAGAAGAAATCTAGGTTCTAAATTAAATTGGATGATTTTGAAAGACTTCTGAAAAAAAGCCCCTGGCATTCTAGAAAAACAGAGAAAAGAAGAATGCAAGAAGATACCACAAGGACTTAAATTGCTACCTGGATAAAACAAAAGATTTTAAACTGGAGTGAGGAGGAGAGAACCTGTTCTCATTTTTGGGTGATAAACTCCCTAATACTGAACAGAAATGGCACTGGACGATGAAAAACTTACACTAATAGCTTCTTTTACTTTGTAAGTACTGCCATGCTAAAAGAGCTAACTTACAAAAGATTTAAAAAAATACTTTCATACTATGCAAATACTCTGTTTAGCTTTTAGCTGTTTTGAATGCTATGAGATGATAACCCTATTTCTGAAAAAATACTAAGCTATGAACTACTTCTTGCTTAAAACGATAAATCAGTGTGATAAAGCCATTACACTGAGTACTAGAATCGGCATCCCATCAGAAGAGTACATTCTAGGAGGGGGAAGAAAAAGATGAGGTGTTTCTTATATTCTAGAATGTTCTATGTTGAAAACAGGTAGATTTAGGGGAAGAAATGAGAGAGGGCAAGAAGGAAACAAAGTACGACTGGAAGTAAGGGAGCCACAGACAGTGGCTTACTTCTGCAGTTGTGAATCCCGGACCCCTGGGAGAGTTTTATTGGACTACAGGGTACCCTGTGGCTTTTACTCAGTGAGTTATTCACAGAAGTGTCTATATTTCTCCCCAAGATAATGTGCATTAAATAACTTAAAGGTACATGCAGAAGACAGGCAATGAAACAGTAGCTGTATGGATAACTTTCGTTTCTACAACCTCTGCAAAATCCTCAGGAGACCACAATGCTACTTAATGTGTTCTCTTTGTAAGCTGCCATACGTTATAATATGTTTAAAGTGAAATTACTGATGCTTAGAACTCAATTCATAGAAACAGAGGCAAAAGATGCATGCATGTTTGACTTGAAACTAACTTAGAGCATAGAACTGAAGTTATAGCTGGGAGGAAGGAAGAAAAAAAAAGAGAGGTGGGGGTGTGCATGTCTTAGACATTGGGCAGGAAATCCAGCCCTGTCTTTTGTTTGAAATGTCATTCATCAGAATATCTGCAGGATATTCCAGCTCAGTAACCCACCGGCAGTGACCAAGCCTGCCAGAAGTAGTAATGTGGATGGAGTCAGTAGATTCAGGCTATACATCAGGACTCTTCTTACGTCCTTCCCAGCACAGAGTCTTAGTTTTCTTTTGCAGTAACAGCTGTCATGACATAGCCACTATGCTGACTCTACCTTTCATACCATTTTCAAGTTTAATGGTCTCAAACCATGTAATAGTTATAATTTGACAGACCTTGTTAATATAATATTTTTATATAGAGAGTAAAAAATTTAAGGAAACTAATTTATTGTCAAGATAAATAATGCAGAAAGTGATAGCCAGTTTTGAAAAGCCACCTAGATGTCTTGGAGATGGACATGGTCACACTTCAGTTCTTAATCATGCAAATCACTTCTAAAAATTAAGTCTGACACAAATTACTTGGTTACTATTTTTAAAAATGGCCTTCAGTTCTTCATCAGCTGCAAAAGCTATCTGTCCTGCACACAGGATGTCACTCGGACTTGGATAATCTGTTTTCCTTACCTGCCTGTAACATGGTGGGGAGAAGTGGAGCACAGCACAGTGGCCAGGGCACTGGAGCGGGAATCAAAACCTGTATCTCTTCTTAAAGTTGTGCTTCACCTGCATGTGACCTTGTAGAAAGTACTTCACTCCTCTGTCTCTACTGTCTGTTCTTAGACACTTCAGGTCACCAATTATTCCCATCCAAGTAATTTTACACAGAGATTAACTTTAAGTTTTTAAGAATTTCCATAATAAATAAAAATAGCAGCCAGCAACTATCATGAAGAGCAAATTCTATGGAAGGGAAATAATGAATTTAAGAATTTTTCTCCTGGCATGTATGTAGATATTAAAATCTGCTCACATATTTCTCAAGTCCTCTTCTAACAAACATTTACCAATAGCCTTTCACCTCTTTCTGACCATTTAATGTTAAAAACACTTTAAAATGTCAAAGGCTCTGACAGTGAAGTGGAAAAATAATTATTTGAATGCAGTCAGCCACTGTACTTTCTTACTCCAATATTAATGAGAGGAAATATAAGATTGTCACTGAATTTTAATGAATTCATTAGTTAATTATTGTAAAGCCCCATGAAAGTGCTAAGAATGACTATTACTTCTACTCTCAAGAAATGTTTTATAGTGGCAGAGACGGACCTCCCACAATGACTCTTCTCTAGGTTTAAAATCCAGAAGTGGTGCAAAACGGCATTTATTAATTTTTGCATAATTCAAGCATGGACTTCTCAACAGAGTGAGATGCTGACGTACCACCATAAGCAGTGGCATTTCCCTTTGTTAACAGGTTCATTTAACCAAATGGGGTTAGCTGTACCACAGGGTAGAGCTCAGGAATGGTGAGTTAGCCAGCGTGTCCTGCATTTGCTGCATACTGAGTCCTGTTGAGCCCTAACATAAATTAACAGAACTCTCTCAGAAGATTCACTGAAGCAAAAGTGTCCTTCTGCCAGGCTGACTTTGGCCCACCATCCCTAATTCTGTTGAATTTAATAAGATAAACACGCCTTTTCATTTCCTGACTGCAGATAAGGCTGACAAAATATTCTGGAATCAGTCACCAATTTTAAGACCTAATCATTCATCCAGCCAAGCAAATGGAAAAGAGAAGCTTTTCTCATTAAGTAATGTCTAAGGGAGAGTTTAAATGTGTATTCCAATAAAACATCTTGGCATTTGTTGCTGCAGGTCCCAAGCATGCAACAATGCATCGTGCATTTTAAAAGCTGTCTCACAGGAAGAGATGTGTATGTTCACAGAAAACAGAACCTTTTTTCTGTAAATGTTTACACAAGAATCTTTGGCAAAGAAATTCCCTGACATGCAGAAATGTTTGTCACAGGAACTTTGTTTCTTTTCCATTCTAATAATCTCATGCTCCAAGTTGAAGTACTAGCATCCACTATTTTATGGTAGTGATGATTCAGACATTGCTTACACTGACTTTTCTAAAGATTAATTCATCAGTTGACTTGGTTGGTTTACATAAGTTGTCCTTCTTGCTGAATTTCCCATTATAAGTAATAGGACAATGATGCGAGAAGCTCTTCGAAATCAGACTGATTGCTTAATATTCTGTGATTGGAAACTTATTGCCTAGGTGTAGCAGCTATGTAATGAGAACACAGCCTTTCAGTTGTTATTCGTCACACTGGCATTTTTGAGATCGTGAGACAGGTTAATGCCAAGGAAGACATACCTGTAACACCTACTGCCTCCATGGCTTCAACTGTAGAAGGAAAACCCATCCTTCCCTTTGCCATGATGTTTTAATTGATCCACATAAAGCGTCAGCGAGCCCTATGCATGGTGGTCACAATCCTGTCTGCTAAAGCCAAAGAAAGAACTTTCCTTGAGCTCAGTCTCTTCATGTCTGTTCTGCCAATTCTGGCGCCTAACGAAGTTGGTCAAACTTTTTAAAGTGCTAAAGATGAAAAATATAAAACTGACAACCAAGGCTGAAACTTCAGAAACAATTATAGGAAAGTCACACCTCTTCCTCTCATATTTTTTACTTGCAACTTGCGCAAGAGAAACCTGCGCCACACCATGCCCTCCTGCCCACATACCACCGGCACAATTCCTGACGATGTTAGCAGCAGCACAAGTCTATACAGATTGAAACCACAAATGTCACCGCCACAGGGAAAACACTGCAACACAGAAAGAACGGTCCCCAGCAGAATCATCTTTTGCAACAGAATAAAACACAGGGAGATCACAACGAACAGAGAAGAGAGCAAGGAGATGTGAAACAAGAGGCAGAAGAGAAAAACAGAGGGGAGGTTGAGTAATAGGGGAGTACAATTTCTTCCTTGAAGTTTAAACAAAAGAGAAAAGATAAGAAACACAGGGAGAAGCCCTGGATTATGAATGAAGAATAAAACCCTTCCAAAATAATGGCTTGCTCACTCCGAGGTTGTGAACTTAAATGTAAAAGCAAGCCTCAAAACCCTTTATTCCTCATGACCTCTTTTTCTTCTGCCCTTTTTTTTTTTTAAAAAAAAAGGAGGGGGCATTAAGAAGCTAAACTGAATGTTTGCAGGACAAACCAGTACTACCATGGATGACAAAAAAATAACAAAAAACCCCTCCCTACAAATGAACAGCCATGTTCAGTGTGGACTCCCTGTTTCACAGACTGTCTTCACAATCTCCAAAATACTCTCTTTAGCAGGTTACTTTTGAAATCTGAGAAACTGAGTGAATAAGGTTCTAAAGTACAAATTCTTGCTGTTTCTGAAGCAGGTAAATCTGATGAGATGTTTGTGGGGGGGAAAAAAAAAAAAAGGAAAACCAAACTTCTTACTGCTGACATTGTTCATAGTGGCTAACTCAAGACTTTAACCAGAGACAAGAAAAGAACACCAGCCTCCACTGGTGGCAATTTCCATTCAAATTTGTATAATGACATATCATATTTAACTATGTGAATGAGGATCTCATTTACACCTGAAGATTGCTTTGTACTTGTAAAAGTACTATTTCTGTGCATTCCAATAAATCTGGTTTGCAAAGAGAGGCAGAAAAATGTAATATAGATTCACTAAGACTTTGAGTCTAAATGTAAACAGTAAGTTAATGTAAAAACAAGACATATGGACACCAGGACACTTGCAATAGCTAGGCAAGTTAGCAGAAATTGCAAGTGCTTGGAAGATAGTCATTAAATATAAAAATTATTACAACAGACAAACATCAGTAAACACAAAACAATAATCTATGAACAATAAAACATTAACCTTGGTGTGGTATTCACATGACTATTGGTGTTAGTGCCAGGAATTATAAATGGAGAAAAACAGCAACCAAATAATAAGGTATACGCACTTCCCCTAATTTCTTTCTTTCCAGATTAATTCAGGCCTTTATTGAAGACAAACAAAACAAGGAAATTACACACTTGTTTTAAGATCAAGACTTTGCAAAAATCTCACCTGAATAGTTAGAAAAAAAGGTGTTAAATGGTGTTACAGTTATTATTCAAGATTTATACTAGTTTCTGGAAGTCTCAAGTACTATAATGTCAAAGAAAAAATGTATATTATCAATAACAACGATACCACAATACTGTAGTATATATACTATGTCTGTTTGTCATCATAACAAAAGGCATTAGCAAGAAATGGGCAAGATCTAAAACTCACTTCTGGAGAATGCAAGGAAATAAATGTGAAACACATGCTACACATTTTCTGAAATCTTATCTGCAGGATAAAGCGGATCTTTTGTTTGTACTTTGATCTTGATCATTATTTATCCTAAACAACCTTCTAAGAATGGATCGTCTAGAGAAACCAATCCAGCTGACAGCTCTGCCCCAAGGCACAGAAGGCTCAGTCCCTACTCTTGTATTAATATATTTGGTTTATATTTTTGTTTTTTAATTTCCTCGAGTACAAGGACACTGAACCTACATACAAGACGGAAGCTAAACCTGGACACAAGACAGAAGCTCTGGCATTCTGCACTGAGGCAGTTCATTAGGAGAACAAATTAAAATATTATAAACATTAGCCTCTGCACTAGTAAGTTTAAGGAAGCTTTCAGATGAAGCCAGTTTTGACCTTACCTGTCCTGTATCCTGTGTTGTTGAGGTACACTGCAAACGTACGTACTTCATGCTGAGCCTGCCAGGACGGAGAAGAACAGTTCTCATTGTTAGTGTAAGTATTGTGGTTGTGCACATACTTTCCCGTAAGAATAGAGGAGCGAGATGGGCAGCACATGGGCGTTGTCACGAAGGCATTGATGAAATGAGCACCTCCATGTTCCATGATCCGCCTTGTTTTATTCATCACTTGCATAGAACCTGGAAGAAGAAAACCATCTCAGAATTCTTTTCTTGTTTCAGTCGCAAGAGCTACCCAAGAGCTCACGTGTTACATCAGAGACCAGAATGAAGCACAGGTAATAAGGGTATTATAATCTCACAGTGAACCCAAATCCAAGGTGAATATTCTCTCCCCTCTAGTAAAGTTCTCCCATTACTTTAAGAAGGACCAACTACTGAAGTCCTAAGATTACGATTTGACTCAAACCTGTTGACGTAGATCATAAAGCTTTTTAAATTTCTCTCCAAGATCAAGATGTACCACTGTAACAATCTCTGTGCAGCCTTTCTGGAGCCCCTAGTACTGTTCCGGTAGCTGAAGGCAAGAACCAGCATGAATTCGGCTGAGACAACGTGGCCCGAGGGTCAAATTCACTTTGTGCAGCAGCCCTGTCCAAAGTTTACACGCTCCTTAAACATTATTTAATCCTTGGTTTCAGAAAATACCTGATGCACTGCCTTTTCTGCCAACCTTCTGCAAATAGCTGAGGGTTGTCATTACAGAATCACAGAACCACTTAAGGTTGGCAGGGTTGCCTGGAGATTATTTAGTCCAACCCCCTCCTCAAGCATGGTCTGCTAGAGTAGTTGTCTAGATAGAGCGTTCTTTTCCCTAATGTGAAGTATTGGCAGGTACTGATTTCTGTAACTTCTTGCTGAACCAAAGACAAAGCAAAGCCCTCATAAGAATTTCCATAGCCAGCCCACTGAGTTCTATTCACTTGATCCATTTGGGTAACAGTCTCATTTAAAACTCTCTAAATTTGCTGAGGCTTGGTTCTGCAGAATCGTATTTTTAGATAACTACTTGGGATAGATAACACGACGTAGTTTATAACCCTCTTCTGAAAATGAACAAGCAAGTTTAACTGGCAGTGTCTTGGATGAATTGGGGTAATGGGAGTAAAAGTCTTTTTGCTAACTATTTCTACAAGTCACACTGCTGCCAAACAGCTGTTCTGTTTCTTCTTTAAGACGAGGCTTTGGACAAAGACTGGATCTTTACCACAGAGACCCACCTAGCTAAAGATCTGGATCCATGTCAGAGTTCCTCCTACACAAAGAAACACCAAGGATCGAAAGAAAAAAGATACTTGGTTTCCCTCATCTCTTCGTGCCTGATGGTTAAAACTGCATCAGAGTTATAATTGATACAGAGAAGAATTTCCATTTTCCGAAGAACTTGAAGTGGTACCCATCATCAGCATGATTCTGCAAAGAGGAGTGAACCTTTCCATCACCAACACTCCCTTCTTGTTAGGAGCAGTGAAAGCCAATACAGAACATGGAGATGGAGGTATGGGTTCATGCTGGAGAAGGGCTGGGGCTAACTTACCCGAAGTTGAGTTGGATTAATAGTACAACTTTAATCAATGTATCCTGCAACCATCTGGCACAAACTATATGTTTCTGTCAATAATGGGTTTAGGTTTCTTCTAAGCTCTTTAGGCAGGGATTTCATTATGAAATTGCAACAGCAAGTTGATTTGATACAGGGCACATTGATATAACCGAGAGTCAAAAACTAGAGGGAAAACGGTCATAAGCCACATACAAAATCTGATTCTCTGGCACCATAAAGGGAGGTTATTGCTACTGTGAGTCATTTCATCTAAAACCTGCCATTGTACTAGATTTCTTGACATCAATTTGTTAGAATCAATATAAAAATAAAAAAATGAATCTGTTTGTACATCTCAGGTCAGAGCACATCTCTATCATGGCATCTTGTGACAAGAACCAAAGCAGGTTATTGCCCTCCCTCTTTAGAACTTGCTAAACTTCACATTCCAAAAAGAAGTTTCTGAAGAAAGTAAGGTATTTAGTTTCCATGACTGTGGGATAAGTGTTGGCGCTCAAAGGCACTAACACCACAGTTAACAATTAAAACAGTCCATTATTCATTATATGAGCCTGAAAACTGTTGTTGTTTCCTCTATGTTGTCTTATGAGCTAGCCCAAGCATAAATAGGCAGACCAAAAGAATGTTTTGTCATCCCAATATTAAAATACAATTGAACAACCTCTTTAAATGACAGAGGCATCTGTGCATAAAGAACAGTACATGTTAAGACTCCCCTTGGGGACAATAACCTCCTTTAATAAAACTGCTGTAATGACAAGGCCCTATATATCAACAGTCTTAATACAAAAACATATGATCTAATCTGCTTTCCCAGCTTGGGAACTAATACAGAGTGACAGATCAGTGGAAGGTAAAAATCCAGCATACTCTTCTGTACAATCTTAAATAGGGCAGCTTTAAATATTTTAAACAGCATTAAACCAGCCGACCAAAACTTATTTTCTTCAGCTTGCCTCCAATACAAACACAGAAGTGTGAGGGGAAAAAAAAAAAAAAAAGAGAATCAATCCTTCTATGGCAGAAGATTAGTTATGTGTTAATCTACAACTGGAACTCCTCCAGATCACCTTTTGAGTTGGAAAACCTTCTGGGGTTTCATTAGTGGATGTACCAAGGAAAGTCATGCTTTGAAGTCTCAATGTTAAATTCCAAAAGTGTTCTGTTACCTGTCTAAAACCACTGCTAATAAATAATGATTTAGAAGTAAAATGTGACATTTCCATGCTATTTTTAAAGCTATCCATTGAATTATTGTGAAAATATGAAAGTTTAATCAATCTGATGCATTCAAGCTGTTCACTGAAGAAAGTGAAGCAAAACCTAGGTTGAAAGTCCACTTGAAATTGGTGTGTTATCCGTAACTTTGTGCCTTCACAGCTCACTTTAGGAACAACACTGGTATTTTGAGTAACATCAATGGAGAAAATATACCAGTTGTTTATGAAATACTGTGTTCTGTTGTCAGAGGTTGTAATTTACATGAGTTTTAGGGAGCTCCAGCTGTTTAAGAACTTAAGTCCCAAGTGACTTAGTCTACTCTGAAGCACAGTTTAAGAAGTGTTATCCATACACAGATAAGTTAACTGAATCCCAGAATGTTAATTAACTGTCCCTTAAAGCCGTCTATTTTTATCCTATTTGAACCTCATTAGACATCCTTTTCACATCTTCATTTCCTTTTTCTCCCCCCTCATACCTAATTTTAACAATGCTCCAAGGCCCTAATCTTCATCGCTAAGGTTTAATTCAGGACTCCATCCAAAGTGACTATGTCCAGCCATTGCTGCCACCCCAAAGGGGCCAGCCCCAAATCTTGGTGCTGCTTTTCACATCTTCATTTCCTTTTTCTCCCCCCTCATACCTAATTTTAACAATGCTCCAAGGCCCTAATCTTCATGTATGATAACTAAGAAAAATTAGCTTCCATGCCACTTCTGTAGTTTTTTGGAGGAAGATACAAATCACCTCTCACCTTCTTTAACATGAAATATCTTCTAAATAATCAAATCTTTCTCCAACAAGGAGATAAGGAAATAAGCTGGTTTGCTAATCACAGCAATATGGTAGGCAAACCTAATTAAACTGGAGATGCTGAGTCCATCACGCAGGGGACATCAGCATTATACTAACTTGGACTTAAATGGCTCTAATGGGGGGGAAAAAAAAAAGTCTTTGTTTCTAATTAATTCTCTCTCCTCATCAGTTTATTCCTCTTTTTATTCTGGTTGCCAGTACAACTCTTTTGATTAGACAGTCAACTGACTGCGTATGTTTCAGTAGTTCTTGGTATTCTCATTTGTCTTCTCCCATTTGTATCCATTACAATTTACACTCATTCTCCATTGACCTGGAGATTCTGCATCCTTTTCATCAGCCCCTCATCAGTCTTTTCCTTATTTAAATACAAGGCTGAGGTTTGGTTTCCCAAGCAAAACCCATGATTAACAGTAGTGCAAATAAAAAAAAAATACAAGTTGTACTCCTTTCCTGAAAGGATGACATTCTTTTTCTGGTAAACTCCACCTGCTACTGGAGCATTGTTAAATCTATCTTAAATTGAATAAAGGAAAGGCTGCTAAGAACACTCAAGATTGTGTTGTCTTCCCTTTTGCCTTAAAAGTAGCCACAAAAGAACAATGAAAGCTAAGACATCCATCAGTTACAAAATATTCTTAGAAACAAATGAAATCTTAGTTATGCACAGCTTTCTCTACTATGCTTTTATAGCTTCCAAGTTTTCCTTTAGCTTTTATTTGTAATTCACATCTTGTTTTCATCTTTCTTAAATACATTAACCACAATTCCCACAAATGGCAATTCTGATTAACTTGGACAGCTCACCAGACAATAGACAAGAACAAAAATTAATTCAAACAGATACTGGGTCTCACAAAGCCATTAGTGGCAAATAACGAATATCAAATCTCAGCTTCGTCAAATGGATCTTCCTTAGTTATATCCTAATTTGTGTGGACACATGCCCATTATGCTTGAAATTGGAAAGCATCAGATTATCAGAGAAGAGAAACATTCTGCCCAAAGGACTTAGACAATTGCATCAGAAACAAGCAGGCTAGCATAAGACTGAAGGTGATAAATTTTTCAGGACCACCTTCTGAGCCTACAAGACAATGTACTTAGCTTCGTTTAGATATACATTATTAAAACTGCTTTATTTGTGATCTAAATAACCATTACAAGAATTTACCACTACAAAAAAAAAAAATCTCCTTATCCTGCTAAGTTGTATTTGGTGGGGTTACCATCACAGCAGGCTTTCTCAACGCCTTTGAGAACACGGAGTGTGACATCAGTGATACCGCAGACATGTGGTAGTACCGATAAAAAGCATCTCTAAGAATACCGCCACGTTGCTGTGATTCTCAACTAGATGAGTAAGTAATACAAGTTGATTAACTTTGCCATTGTTTTCTGTTCCCTCTGTGATGTCTGTTTTCTAATTTTTCCCATCCATACTAGATATTTGATGCAGGAACTGTAAAAAAACCCACCAGACCACACATAGACAAGTTCTTGTTTTTCAGATGATCCAGGCTTTACATTCACTTAAAAGCATATTTCTAATGCAAAATTACTAACATAAACTGATTTGTGTTAATCACTTCTAACTACAGACAACATTTGGTAAATACAAGCTAGTTCAGGTAACAGAACAGAAGCCAAATGCCATCAGCTAATTCATTATTCCAAACCATTAGGCAAAGCACGTGTTTAATTTTCATCTCCTTTCTTCACCAATTAACATAGCATTGAATAACACAGGAGAACCTTTTTCATACTAAGTCATTTTGGTCAGTAATTAAGTACACACCTAAATGGACAATACCAAGAATAGTATGATTATGTTAGGTAACATTTTAGTAATTAAAACCGCATATGTAATGAACATCTGCAATTACACAAAAAAATTTGGGTAATTACATGGTGCAATAATCAGTTATGTATTTAAATCTACTGCTTTGGCATGTAGCTTCCCAGGTTACACTTGCAATTGCCAGAAGCGCAGTTTAGGTGTCTAGATGAAGACAGTCAGGAATCTCATATTTCCACAGAAACAGAAAGTTTCAACATTTTACGTTGAGACTAACTTTTACTGTCCTTGAATTGCATGCACATGGAAAGTATTTTCTACATAAAGTTGGGTTTACATTTTTGCTATTTGTTCTTCCTATCAGTTTTCACACTGAAAAAAGAAGATAATTATTTTGAATGCAAGAACCTAGCTTCAAGGAAAAGCAGTGCCATATTCATCAGCTAAAATTCTCTTTAGGCTGGGCTCTTACCAAGTTCTACATCCTGATCATCAGTAAGAACAAGTATGATGTTTGGGCGGATGTTTCTACGGTCTCTTTGAAATCTTCCCTTCAGACGCTGATTTAACAGGAAAGCTGAACTTCCATCCAACAGTGATAAAACAGTCATCATGAATAATCCAAGGACAATACTATACTGTGCCATACTGCGCTGATTTAGTGTTCTCTCTGAACAAGGCAGGTTAATGGCTTCTATTTCTTTTTTGTTCGCAGGTCTCCTATAAGGGAGAGGGAAACAAGTATTTATTTATACCTTGACCCCTCTCTGCTCCCCACAAGGAACAGCAAGGTTCTCTCCAAAGAAGTGAAAAGCAATAAACTTGAAATAATCTAACTCCTAAGAATACAACCAACTAAACAACAACAAAGCAACTGAATGTTTTTCTAGTGTCAGCTAAAGCACAAACTTAAAGAATTCACAGCTGCTACACCGTTCCACTGTCGGCTGCAGAAGTTCCCCTCCAGGCTCAAATTTGGCAGCCAGTTCCAGGACTTCGCTGGGTATCAAACTTTTACTTTTGCTTTGATACATATAAAAAGCAATCTTCTTCCTTAAGGTTCTACAATGTTTTGAGATGACATTTTTGCAGATGTTGAAGAAAAAACTGCCATGCCTATCCATATTTTTAAACAGGACTGCGGAAAATTTACTGTGTTAACAACATATTTGCAAATTCATACAGGATTCTCAGATAGCAACCTTGTTATACGCTGATTTATCTTACAAATTTCATTAGAGAACAGAGCTGCTCTGTTCCAGATCTTGGAACTATGGTATGATACTGTTTGAAGTCTACCACAGCTTTGATGTTAGCGTGATATCCCTTCAGTATTTCTGTTGGTTTCCAAGATTATTTTTTGCAAAAAAAAAAAAAAAAAAAAAAAAAAAAAAAAAAAAAAAAAAAAAAAAATCATTATTATTAATGAATGCACTCGAAGGCCCATTGCTGGAAATGTTTGGGAATAGATGCACCAGAATGATTTATGCTGCCTATGACTTCTCTCCATCGCAAATACAATGCCACAAACCAGAGCACACCTAGCCAGTACTGCTGCTCTTAATGAGGCAATTAAAAATTCTTAGCAATTCCTACAAAGAGATTCCCCCCAAAACAAGAGTAAGTGTGCTGAAGAATTTTTGAAATCATAGTTTTGCTCAGTGGTCTTCTGGTATAAAGGGATTTTCTCTTGCTTTTAGAAGTCAAAATAACAGTATGAAACTGTATTGCAAATATCAAGTACTAATTATTTTGTCAGATCCAGTGATCAATGAGTCAGTTTTTGATGAATTCCCTACTTGCTGCCTGCCTTTTCCTGGACTGGTGCCAACGATCTCTTGTAATGCAGTGAAAAATCAATTAAAAATGACACGAGGGAGACTATCTGCTTTTTGTAAAGGCCAGAAATGCACGGGTAGAAAGAATCCAGCACTATCCAAAAAAAATACATTGGCTATTCTGTCCCTAAAGCCACTTGGGAAAGCTGTTTTTCCTCCAGCAGATTATTTCATAGCTACATTATTACTTCATCTCTGTCAGCGTCTGTTCTTTGAGATAAACTTTCATTAAGAAAGTTATCATGCAATACCAAACCCACTGGTCTGAAAAATTATACTCTGCTCCTATGCTTATTTAACAAATGCACATTGAATTTTCATAGAAGTCAACAGATATGTAGCTATAGCATGATGCAATATTTATTAAGGCTGCTTTCCAAAAACATACACTAACAGGGCTTTGAAGAAATGTAAAATCCTTCTTCCTTGCTACTCTCTCCAGGGAGTTTCCCAGGCAGGTAAATTTGACTTTCTTCACAGAACCTAAAAATTGATTTTAAGCATCGTAGCTTTAATGGGCAGGGAAAAAGTCCAGCTTCCTAAGCTTACAGATACAGCTTTAGTACCTCTGCTGCTGCTCAGAGATTTGCCAGGCTATAGCAGAAGGAACACCAACAAGTCCTATCAATTTTCATTCCTTGTATTCAGAATTCCGTCTGCAGCAGTACAACTGGGAAGAATCATGTCAGATTCAATGAGTTGCTACTGTCCAGAGTAGTCAAAGCAGCTTGAGAGGCAAACCTGGATCTGTGTCAAAAGGGGAGGGAAAAAAAAAAAAGTTAGTTTAGCAGGCACGTATTCCTGGACACCAGCTTTTTGGGGGAGGGGCTAGAGAAAAGGTTTCTGCTCTTCAGAAATGACTTCATATGTACTTCTGTTTAAAAAACAAACCAAAACAACCCAAAAACCCCAAACGGACAACACAGATGTCACACATTTTTCTGAAGGCCCCAAAAGTTAATGTGATTTTTTCTGCTTTACACTAGCCAACAGCTTCTCAGGATAACAGCATTTGCTGACTTTTCTTGCAGCACTGAGAAGGCAGCCCATTCTCCTGGTATCTGCTCGTCACTACAGTCACTGTATTGTGCACATAACAGTCTTCCCTGCATTTTCCCCACCTCTTTTAAGCACACGCATGGAAGTAACCTCATGACCTCACTGCCTCTCTTCCCTCAGCCTGTCTTTTCCTCACAGTTTACTGCTCCTCACTTCTAAAAATAGAAGTTGTCCCCAGCTCAGAGAGCTGCTTATTTATCTATAAAATACTTAATGCACTTGAGGATATACATAAACTGTTATTCCACAGCTATTTTATCCACACTTGTTTATTTATGGTTAAAAGAATTAGTTATCTCTGAGGGGATACTGTGGGTGAAGGAGAGAATTTCATGTCAAGTACAGCAGGCATCTTTACCAAACCTGTTATCTTCAACCCCCTCCTTGATGACAATTTTTCAACTACTCTGGTGTGTTATGTTCCTATTATTATCAGGGTAAGTACTACTGGGAACCAACTCCAAGTATGTAATTATGTGCAAAACTCACACCAATAACTAGGTAAGAAAATTAAAGCAATTTTAGAAAATAACCTATTTCTTGAAGTATGCATTCATAAAAGAGACATGCCACAACTAACAGTATATATGCAGTAAAATTTAAAAGCCAGCTTTAAATAGTTCTCAGAATAGCAACAGAAGAGTCTCTTGCATGGCTTGCCAGTGGTCAAATATAGACACATTTTTTTAACCCCTAGTCTTCAGTGAACTTCAGGGAAGAAATTCAACCTAAAGTCTTTATTAACAGTTCTTCCCCCATTTCTGTCAACAAGTTTAATCTGCAACTCACAGCTAAAGCCAGAAGAGTTCCACAGCAGTGCCCCAGTCTGCCCTCCCTTTTCATACAGCACCCCCTCCAAGGACGCATTTTGTTCTGAGTGGTGCAGATGGCCCAGTGCTTTGTGTGCCTCTGCAGGCCCTCCTCCCACGTTAAAGATGCTTAATTTGTAGTGCCTCTCACGAGAATTGGGTACGCCTCTGATTTTCCCCCAGATTACACATGTAAACTGGACAACTCTGGTCACTCCTGTTTTCTATTTAGGAAAGTGCTATCAGAAATTTATGAAATAGTCTTCAGCTGGGGCATCTAGCTGAGCTTTATTAAGCCTATGAAACCTCCTAGCAGGCTGCTTTAGAGAAAGTCTGGTCCTCTTATTTTCTATGGTTTACGGTGTCTTAACAAGTCCCTGACTCCCTTCATAGCCTGAATTAGATACAGATGCCTCTTTTTGTTCTTAACTCCTGCTAGTGTGGGGAATGAGAACAGAGCCAAACTTAATTCTCCTGTGTGGCAACACAGAACATTACGCTAAGTCACATTATAAATGTTGAAGAGATAAAGCTAGACTTCAGTACATTTATTCTATTTATAAAAGAACAGAGACAAGTTCTGTTCCCAAGTACCATTTACACCAAGGAAAGACTTCTTTTTATACCACCCGCAGTAATTAATGTCAGCTCCGCAGCAGCCCAGGCGGGATGCACAGGGATGACCAGTGGCAGCTCCACCCCAGATGGTATTTCTAACATGCTATTGATTGGTATGGCTTGGCACACGTGTAACAGGCACTGCGTGCAAGCTACTGACAGCGGCTCGCACACGCTGGGGCTCCCAGCCTTGCTAACGCAAGTGCAGACACAACTGCCCCACGCGCTAGCCCAGTGCAACTTCACTGAAGTCAAATAATTTATTCCAATTTAACCAAGAGTAGTATCTGACTCTTTCTGTAACAGAGGAGATACAAATGTGTAACAAATTAATTCTTGTATGAAATGTGTAAGTTAATCCTGCTTCGAGCCTATCTAGAAAGCTGTTTCTAGTTACGTTTACGTTAACTGATTTTTTTTAAAATAAGCATACTGCAAAACACTATTTACAGAATTGGTACGGCAAGTTCAACTCGCCCAGCAGCCACCACAGAACAGGGTAAGAGCACGTAAACCACAGAGCGGAACCGTAAGGGAAAACTGGTTAGCAAGCAGCAACGCACACCTGCTCGGAGCACGGTGGGAGCCACTACCAGGTGTATTATTTAACAGACTTCAGTGTGCCATTTGTCCAAGGTTTAAATTCATTGACATACATGGTGCTGGAGCCATTCCCTAGCAACCAACCCAATTAAAGCCACTTTGCCAGTTAAATGGATTCAGCAGTGCTGCTGTTTTTTTAACTCTTGAGGCACTGCTACACATCCAGGTTTGGTTATGGCAAACCCTTTTTCACTGAGGCTGTCAACCATCATTTGAAACCCCTATATTACGTTTCTAAGAGATAAACATATTTTTATATGGGGATTGGGAAGAATCTTGTTTGCAATCAAACAAGGTTCTCAGGGGAAGGTTGGCATTAACATTAATACTGTAATCTAACAACATGGAATGTTTCCTTACAGTTTTATACTTTCCCATTTTTTCCCCCAGGTAGTCAAAAATTTAAGGGAAAGTACAAAATCAAACCCTCTGTGCTAAATGTGACTCCTGAAGATTACAATTGTGCTGATTTACCTTCAAAAATCATGGTTTAAGTATTTTTATTTGAAAGCATCTACAGTTTCTTCAGACGAAGCCAGGAACAGAGCTTCCAGACTTATTAAAGCACTGAATTACTATTCAGACATGTTCTTCTGACTCGCTTTCCTTATGGTGGTGAACTCTATACCAAAGCTAAATATTTATCACAGGGAAGCTTACTTGCATTACAGATTCTCCTCCTTATTCTGTAACTTTATTTTAAATAAAATTGAATTATAAATTAATTACAATTTTCCCTATGAATTGATATTTTAAAAAGCTTTTTAAACACAATATACCTTCCACAAATCCAAATTATTCTTTCTGTTCACTGCTTGCATGTTATTATTAGAGCTTCCCAATAACACACATAAAATTAGTTAGTCCTCAGATAGACTAAATTGCTATCTGGATCTCCCAAATCTACAATGATAAACACCGCTTTTCTGCACCACATGCAATAATAGCCCAATAACAACTTGAAAGAGATTAAGAAATATTTCTCTACTATACTTATTATCTACACATATTTCTAAGGATGCAGTCTTTGACTTTAAAGATAATTATATAAACTTATATTAAGTACAGTAATAACCACAGCCTTTCACTTCTGAAAATACCAGAGGAGAATGAATGCAAGTGCCTTAAGATAGAAAAAGTAAGCAAGAACAGTTACCATTACACATTCTACCAAGTAAGCAGAATTTTTTGAGGCCTCACACAGACAATAAATCACGCCCTGCGCACACACATGCGGACACACACAGACCCTCAGACGCACACATCACCCGGACGCGCACGGCGATTTGCTCAATGAGAAGTGCTGTGGCATCAGCTGCCTTTGGAAACTCTTC
>NW_010433301.1:49158-60362 GCF_000710305.1 Buceros rhinoceros silvestris | reverse complement strand
TTGTGAGCTTTCTTGATTTTGTTTTTTTTTTTTTGAGCTCCCACAAAAAATCCCATCGAGACTGAATATGTCAGAACCATGCCAAATTAAGGTGGAATCGGTTCACAGGGTTCACATATTCCCTCCACGGGATGACCTTTTCCCTTTCTTAGAAAAGTTGCTCTTTCTTATTAAAAAAAAATCCTCCTTCTTACAGAGAAATGTCGCTCTGTCTTATAGAAAGCATCCAAGAAATTTCACAAGTGGTTGAACAGGTTGAGGGGTTGCCGGGTTGTACATCCCATGAAGATACCACTTAATTATTGTAAAGTCTACACCTTGGAAGGTGTAGACCAAGGAAGCACCTTGGTTTAAGGCAGGGAAACTGAGTCTCAGGCAAGTGATTGCCCGAATTCACACCAAGCCACAAAATCTGCTCTCCACGGGGAGCTGGAGCAGAGCCCAGGAGTCCTGGGGGTCTCTGCCCGTCTCTCCAATGAGCACCAGTCACCCTCCCAGTGGAGCGGTCCTGCCAGCCCCTGCATTCAGGCAGAGGTACTTCATCTACTGACAGACACAGGGACACAAGTGCCTGCAATTTCCCCACGTCCTGACCTTCTCCAGCTTCCCCTGGAGCCAGTGAAGGCTGCTGCAGCTCGGACAGAGACCAGACCACTGTGATTTAGACCACCGAGTCAGAAATCTTGGTGATGTTCACCCAGTCTCCAAACTGCACAGCCGACACGTTTGCCCAGCCACAATGCAGCCATCATCAGCTTTTAGGGGTCATCCACCCACGAAACCTTCTCATCAGGACACAACCACAGCCAGGACAAAAGTCACTGAGAAGGTCTGAAAAAAGGAGAAATGTTTGAATGGTGTCGTTCGGAAACCCACTACTAAGGCAGGAGCCATGGCTCAGTGTGACCTGTCACTTTAAATGTCAGAAGGACAAAAAAAGAGGAAGTCAACCCAACAGCAACAACCCTAACAGCAATGAAAGGAGCACGGAGCAGCTGTAGCCGTTGCGGTCTGGGATGGAGGCAGCGGGCAGTGCCGGGATGGGGCGGGAGGACAGTTGGCTGGACCTTCCTGGGGTCAGAAATGACAGTGCGGTCAGCTGAGCCCCAGGGCCACCTGTGTCCTCCCTGCTGCTCAGATTTATAGAGTGCAACATTTTAATAAAAAACACACACACCTCTCCGCTTTGGTGCATTAAGAGATTTCTAGCAAAACACAGTAATGTTGCTATAAATTTCCCTCCCAGCACCCTCACAAGTAATAACTCAAGCCCCAGCATTTTGTATTTAATGTTTATTTTGATGGCTGCATTCCAGAAAGAAAAGGGAAAAAGAGGCAAAATCCACTCAGCCACTCTCCCCGTTGCTATTAGCCTGATGTTTTCAATAAAATTTAGTGCAAACTGGGAAACAAACACTTGGAAAAAGAGAGGAGGAAAACAAGCACACTTGGGCAAAATTCTCCTCGACATCTGCCAAGGCCTGGGTTCAAATCCTGGCTTAAATTACTGATGTCCTGCCACGGGCTCTCATTTTGTCCTCCTGCCTGGGCACAGTCGGAGGACACCCCAAGGAGCTGAACCTGTGCTAGGCAAGGCTCGGAGGTGGGATGCTCCGAAGGATTGAGACATGTTGAGGCTGGAGGTCGGAATAGCCAAGTCTGGACGTTAAAGTCTGAGGCTTCTGGGGCAGGGCAGAATACTCGGAGTGCTGCCAGTCGTGTCTGAAGTACGTGGCAGAGCTATTTAAAGCTTTCAGAGCACCTGCTCCTCTGGGAAGCCACCAGTCCCTCGTGTGCCCCAGCACTCAGCCCACCCTTGCCACTGAAAGAGGAGGAGACTGTGGGGACAGAGGGTGGTGCACCCAGACAAACCACGCTCCAAGAGACGGCTCGTGACACCTTCGAGAGCAGCTTAAACCCTTGTACAATGGTGAATATTCATCCAGACACAATTTAAGCTTCTGATTGCTTGCCCAGAAGCCACAACCCCTGAACTTGACTTGATTCAGATGTGGTTAACAAAAATGCGCTGAGAGCAGCAGCCCGACATCACCGGGTCGCTAACTCACGTGAGAGACATGTCCCAGGCTGGCAGTGAGTGCGTGTGTGAACCCCGAGAGCAGCACATCCAGAGCACGTGAAACACAGCCTGGTGCATCAGACCAGAAACAGCCAATGTCCTTCAGCAGTGATCAGATGCAAATGTTGCAGAAACTTTTGGGTCGCCCTTTCTGCAAGACACCCTCTGCCTCGTGTTCCCTGCCCGGTAGCCCGGGGACGTGCCAGTACGACCATAGCCCTGCCTTTGTGGGTGTTAACCCACTCATGGCCAGATAGGGATTTTCCAGATTGCCCTCTCTCCCCCGATCACTCCAGACCCCAGGCGGATTCAGAGGCTGACCATGGTGTTTCACTGATCCATCAGTGTCTCCATACACTCACTGAGGACAAACTCCACTGGTACCTGAAGGCTCAACTAGCTCAACAAGTGCTCCCCTTTCCATGGGGTATTTTTTGTCTCTGAATGCTTCCCACTCTTCAGCAGGGAAATCAGAAAGGTTCACTGCCCCAGGATTCACCACCCACCAGTTCTGCTATGGTGGCACAGGGGTCATTTCAATCCCTACTCATGGTCAGACCAACCTCACTCTTGAGTTCATGCTCAACACTGAGGTTCCTATGAGCAAAATTAGTCTGTAGGTTCAACCTCCACCGTGACGCTTGGCTAATGACATTAGGGTCATTGGGCAAGTGGTATCTCATAGATTAGGTGCTGTGGTCATGACTCACAGAGGTGGAAGGATCTATCACCAAATCACAGAGAGACAAAATATATTACTTATGCCCATGGCGTCTTCCGGTGTCTTCCTCTGTTTTTTTTTCAGTGTTGTGACACAAGCATCAAAGCTTGGTCCTGAGCACAGTAGTCAGAGTGAAGGTGTTCCTGCCTGTGAGGGTCAGCAAGGCTTTCTGATCTCCGTTTCTGAGCTAGCGTGGCTATTCCCATTTGAACCAATCCTGGTCACACTCATGTCACACACGGTCTGTGTGTGAACTCACGTCTGCTTTACTGGCAGCAACAGGCTCGTGGTGCTGGTGAGGTGCCCACCAGCAAACTCTGCTCACAGCCATGGGAAGAGCTCTTAGCTCGGTGATTATCAGAGCTGTATTTGCAGCCAGAAGAGGGCTAGAAAAGGTCGGGTTTTCCCTGCTTCAGGTTGTTTTCTCTGTTGACTCCCGTGCTGATGTGTGGTTTCGATGAGGATAACACCCATTTCACCCCCAGATCCGTCGCTTTTTCACTCTTCTCTTGAACAGAAATTCCGCTGAGCAGCCTTTGACTCAGTAGGGTGAAGCTGTTAAATATGCCGGCAAACCGGTATTAATCAAACATGACTTTGCTATTAACTGGAGAACATCTGCTCAGTGAAGAGGATTTGCGACTCATTTTTGACTCGTTTTAAGAAACGCATCAGACTGTGACCACATGGGTCTGAAATCGGAACCTGCTGTTTCAAGCGGGGTTAGGACACATCTTTCTACCTGCTCTGTGTTTCCCATCTTCCCGCCCAGCGGAATTAGCACACCGAATACCAGGCTGGCTCTGTACCTCACAGAAACTGGCATGGCTCTGACGATGTCATGGCGAGTCACCAAGGCAGCTGACCCCTCAATATCTGTCTCCGTTCCAGAAAAGGAGGAATCTAACAATGCTGGGAAAGGAGAGAGCAGTTCGGGAGGAGGGCTGCATGGGCTTGGGCTGGTTGTGTTCCAGCGATCAGAATCAGCCAGCCCGGACAAGAGGAGAGAGTCAAGGGATGTGTGTCCCTCGGATCTCCTTGTTTGATACAACACAGGGCACTGCAAAATGTTGGAGGAGTTCTAGTAGCTCCTCTTCAAGGCCTCCAGCAGCACAAAGGAAATATGTTCACTAAAAACCTTAGACTGACCCGGTGGACTGATGACCAGTTCCAAGAAACTCAGCATTTCATGCTGTATTGTTTTTTTTTTAACCAGGTTAATATTCTTTTTATAAGGAGAATGGGAATAGCAGTTCGCTCTGGATGACTGGCGTGATTTACTTCACTGCATCAGCACTCTTCCAGCTCATATTCGAGGCAGCTCTTGGGTGATATTTCCGGGAGGGCAATGGACTTGCATGATGCCATTTAAACCAAACAGAAAGCTGAAATAGGATTTTTTTAGATTTCTTGAGGGACATGAAGAGATTTGTTTTAAAAACCTTCAGTCATCTTAAATCCATAAATTTACTTTACCTTGGGACAAGCAGCAAGGATGAGATCACTGAACTGCGCGGATGGAGAGAGGCCTCACAGATGCCACAGAAAGAGTCTCGTTACTTCCATGGTCAAGGATGAAATGAAACTCTATCCGCTGCCTGGTGTCCAGCTCCCCCTCCCCAGGGACAGCACCTCTGAGCGGCCCTGGGTGAAGCCTGGCAGGCTGAGCCGGTGCCCTGGCCTTGGTGACTGCCCAGGAAACTGCTGCGAGAGGCAGCGGGGGTGACTTGGTGGTGACATCCTGGACACTCAGCCCTGACCTCTGTTTCATACCTGCGTGTGACAGGCAACCCCCTGGTTCTCAGGTTCTGGCTGAGCCTGCTCAGCTGAGCCTGCTCAGCTGATCCTTTTGGAGTGTCCTTCTTCGAAACCCCTGAACTACCACCGCAGCAAAGGAAAAGTGGTGTGGTTTTGAGATACCTGAGCTGAAGGGTGCAGGAACATGCAACAGTCTGACAAGTGTTCACAAAAGGAGTTTCTCCAGCTCATCTCTCCAGAAGAAGTGCACATACTCGTATGTGCAATCAGCATGGACACGTGGACTGTAAAGATCGTTTTTCTACCTGCTACAAAGATAAATATATGTATTTTTTGGAGCTGTCCGGGAAACGTATGTCCAGGTCTGTGAGGGAAATTGAGCTTTGGAAACTGTCTCCTTCTCTTAGTCATACAAAACTCCAGCATTCCCAGCATTTGGGTGGATGTGTCTCCAAAGGGAAATGTTCTCCCCACCCTCCGGAGTCTGCGTTATGTCAGCTCGTACAGTCCAGAGAGCGACTTGTCCTGATTTCTGTGTGCCTGCGCCCGATCTGGCCTGCGCTAAAGCCAATAAAAGTTCTGCAGTTTAGCTCCTTGGCAGCAGGATTAGGCTTTCTGTTTGTATTACTTTTTTATCTGTGATTTAGTCTTTCTGCCAAGGCCTTCAACCATTGATGTCAACTGATGATAGGGAAGGCGAGAGGAGAGGGAGAGGTGATATTTTCTTTACATTAACTACGCTCAGTTATATTGAGCATTTAAGCGTCTTGCCAGTTGTGTACAAAACTTGCAGTTCTTTATGCAAACACCCACCTTCCCCGGTTAGAACAGCTTGGCAGAGTTCCTCTGTCCTTCACCTTTGCACGACAGCCCTTAGAGATATTTGTACATCTTAAACCCTTCCAGTATTATACAAATCACTTAAGAGCCGAGAGCAGGAATATGTCCCTGAGTTGTTCTTCAAAAACTGGCTAAGAATAGTCTCAAGTTAAAGTGAAGGTTCTTTCCTCTCTCCCTGTGCCCCGTAAGCCCACATCCCCTCGTCTCCAGGCGCCGCAGGAGCTGTGCCCAGTAGCATAAACAGGCTCATTCGAGCCTAACTGACAAAAAAGAAAATGAAGTGAAAACAAAACAGTTAGTTAAGGCAGCTAAGAAACAGCGAACACCTTTCCGAGCGTGGAAGGGCACCTTTCCCTCTCTCTGCTCAGAAATCCTCGGGCGACTTGCCTTTCCAGTGGGGTTAAAGCTTTAGGAATCGTTTAGCCAATGCAGTCAAACCCAACGGCTTTTTTTGACAGGGAGTGCATCCTCAGCACGGGGAGTGTTTGCAGACAGTGACACCGTCCCCTCTGTGCTGCTGCCCGCCTCAGCCAGGACCACCATTTCTGGGCCGCACTGGGAGCAGCGGGGGAGCCGGCAGCTGTGGGAGCGGGGTTTCTGCACGGCACCGGTGAGGACCGGAGCGGTCAAGGGCTCCAGCAGCTCTGGCTGGGGCAGCTGAGCTCTCCCCGCCTTGCACAGCAGAGCAAGGGGGACCGCGTGCCTGAGGGTCTCCTCTGGCTCCCAGTCCTGCCTCCTTTCCGAGCGGGAAACCTCCCAGCCCGTGCTGGGCTGGAGCCTTAACGCAGCCCAGCTCCCCAGACCTTGGACAGACAGATGCTCTTACAAAAAAGCCCTGAAGGACAACCCAAATTTTCTCTAACAGAGTGATAGACTTACAGGCGCAGGAATTTCTTGTGGGTTTGGATCACTGCAGCAAAATATTACTGCGAAAGTATCCTCGCTATGTCCCTTCTCCAGCACGTATGGCAAGACAGAGCTGCTCCCAGTTGTGCAGACTGGGCTCTCAGTTACACAGAGGTAAATCTAGGGCAAATCCACAAGACTCCAAGGATAAACAATACACGGCCCGGGACTGAAAGCAAAGATTCAGGGAGCTATAGACAGAGTAGCCTGATAGCAGTCATGGATTAACCAGCGTCACAGTGGTGGCAAACAGCATGGACAAAAGTCTTTTGCCAATACGTGGCTTTGCAGGAACGGGTCCTGTAAGAGGAACTGCTTGTCTTTTCCAAAGAGGAATACAGCCCCCTTGGTAAAGTCAACTTACACAAACCCTGCCTGCTCGTGTTTCTTGACCATGCCTGTCTTAATGCTGCCAGATTAAAAACGTGTAGTATGTGGAATTAAGATGGAACTTCTAAAAGTGAAAGCAAGTTTGCTCAAGGATTTTCATGGAAACACTACCAGTGTGGCAGCAGTAGTAGTGCTCCGTTCTGGGAGCGGAGGTGGTACAATGCCTGGTAAGGCTGCTACTCAAACGCCGCGCATGGTTCCCCTCGCTCCGGCTGCACAAGCGCTGGAGGAAGCAGAGAAGGTTTTTTGCAAGGGAAGTGCTAGATCTCATAGTGGGACGCTATGTAGAGTGCGATCCGGTCACTTATTGGAGAGAAAAGGTTGGGAGACCCCCAGCCGAGCGTGCTTTGCAAACAGAAACATCTGCGTACTGGGGCTGCTCTGTCCTGCAGGCAAAGTGCATCAGTAGATGCAATGGCTGCGTGCTGGAGTCCAACAGGTTCATCTGTGGAGCAAGGCGTCGTTTCATCGCCACCGAAGGCACCTGAGCTGCTCGGAGGCTTTAAGCTTGGGCAGCTATTGGGAAGACGCGCTTTAACCCAGCTCCTGGGAAAAACCTGCTGCCTTTGTAACACAGGAAGCAACGGAGATGATGGCAGCAGCCCCGCCTGGCCTGCGAGCGGCAGAGTGGAGGTGCTTGCTTTAGCAGCGGCATGTGGTGATACGAGAGCCCCTCGGTCGTTTAAGCATTCTGGGGTCTTTGTTTTATAGGCAGGGATAATGTCTAAATGGGCATTATTTTTTTAACACCGCCACCCCCCCTCGTGCTCTGTAGAGTCCCAAGCTGCAGTTGCAGAGCTGTGGTCAGGATAAAAGCCGGCAGACCAACCATAAATCAGCCAGAGCCGAAGTTCCTTAACCTTTCATATTAACCTCTTGCATTGACTTGAGTTAGGTGCTACGCTCTGCTGCTATAAATCATCCCGCAGTGAATTTACGAGCTTCAGCACAATAAAGGGGTTTTTCTTCATCCTCCCCCCTTGCCCCTTTCTCTTAGTGCATTTTAGAAATTATGCAGGAAAGGCCTAATGACTGGGATCTGTGAATATTGCTAACCCTCCTTCCCTACCAAAGGGATCTGGCAGGAAGGTGTGGGGGCTGGGAGCGCAGGGAGAGAGACTCTTAATTTCACCTACTGGTGACACAACCAGGAAAGCCTGTTCTGAAAATCCCAAGAAACCATTTGCTGCCCCTTGGAATAGGGGGGGAAAAAAAAAGGTAGTAATGAAACGTGTTTGGGGGTTAAAACAGCAATCTCCTTCCTGGGACGCAGCTGGTGCAGGAGCACGGCGGGTCCCGTGGGCTCTGCTCGGGGCACCCTACACGCTCTCAGGGGACGGAAACTCTTTGCTGGGTCCTGTGCTCCTGGATGGCCGTTGCAGGACCGAGCCTGTGGCAGCATGAGGAGAGCCCATAGAAAACCACCCTCCTCTCTGCATTTATCCAGCGTGAAACAGGTCCCGACCTCGCTGCTCCAAGGGTGGCACTCGGGATGAGGACCTGTGGTTGACACCACCGAAGAAGGGCACGCAGAAGGGGACCGCTCTGCAGTTCCCTGGTGCTACTGGGAGGGAGGAGGTAGATTTGCACGGACACCAAACTCCACGGATGCCTCTCGGGGCGAGTGGGAGCCTGCCAAATCCTCCCTTCCCACCGGTTCTCTGTACCGCTCCTTTTGCTGCCTGCTGCCCTCCATCTCAGAGCTGGCTGCTCTTCAGAGGACTGGGAGTATTTTGAGATATTTATACAGTGATAAAGTATGTGACTCACATCTGCGCCCCGGCATCTTTCAGCTTGTCTCTCTGCAGTATTTCCATGGTGCTGGCGGCTGCAGCATCTGACCCCAGAGCTGAGCTCGGTGTCACCACCACTGAGCTTGCTCCTGCCTCCCGCCCTGATGCTGAAACACAATCAATGCTGACGAACATCACAGCACAGGGATGCCTGAGACCTGCCTGGCCTTGCAAAACCGGGCTCTCTGACCCCACGCCTGAAGGCATCACATTGTGCCCACTGAAACTTTTGAGGGCTTCTGCACCCCGATGTTTGGGTGCCTGACTGGGAGCTGCTTTCCCACGCAGGAGGCGCTGGGAGGGCTGAGCAGCCTCATCATTTCCAAACCAGCACCCCTGGCCCCCACATCACGAGGTGGCGGGGGTCTGAGGCACCTCAGCTCACTCAGGAGTAACGCGCTGGCACCTTCCCGAAGCATCTGTTTTCTGCGGTCCTGTCAAAAGCGAGCAGCCTTCTGTCCTACAGGACGTCTCGTCTCAGTAGCTTTTCCAAAGCTAAAATGGCCACTTCAGTCAAACAGCCCTGCTGACTCCAGAGAGCTTCTCCTTTTCCCAGGAGAGGTGATTCGTTCCGTGATTTATTCATCAGCACTACTGGTGCTCCCTAAAGCCAGCGTGGCTTTGCTGAGGTGCGGGGAGATGGCGGGGGGCAGTGTCTGCTCCCCAGAGCCAGGGACAGTTTGCGGAATCGGTGTGACCATCGCTACAGAGAGGTGTGATTGCCAGGGCTCCATTCACTGCCCGACAGAGCAGCGTGGCTGTCCCAGAGCTAACCCAGCCAGCGAGGCAGCCGTGGGGAGCAAAGCAAATACCCTGCCAGACAAAAACTGAACAGAGCAGCCCTGGTTACCTGCAAGGCAGGGGTGAGGACCTGCAGAGTTCCGTGTTGGTTTTGGTTTTTTTTTTACAATGTGCAAAGAAAGCTGAAGAGGGTTTGGCTGAAACTTTTTCTCATGTTTTCTGTTTCTCCTTGCCTGGGCTCCTACATCTGCGTGGGGCAGCATGGTGGGCCCAGCACGTAGGGGAGAGCCCACAGCGTGAGGACGAAGAAACACTCCCATTCCCGTGTCACACCGAGGTCTCAGTTCACACCACCCTCCTGGGAGTGCTAAGGAGCATCTCGCATCTAAGAATCTGGGGTGACCTGCGTATCATCCTCCCTGGGCTGCTCCACGCGGGTGCTGTTGGTCTGCTCCAGCCGCCTGGGGACATGGGCACCCATCCCGCCCTGCTGGGTGCTGCCGGTGGGACAGGGGTGCTGCTGCTCGGGTCCCCGCGGAGCCCAGCGTCGGGGGGCAGCCCCACTCCCCTGCCCCAGCAACAGGGGAGACGGCACCAAACAAGCACAAGGGAAAACAGCGAAAGGCTGGAGCCCGCGGCTGGATCATTCGCGGGGATATTTCTTGTCCCCTGTTTGTTTACCTTCGAGAAAAGTTAATTGGTGCCTTTTGATCTTACAGTGAAAAACCACAAAAGAAATTTTGTTAGAGCAGGAGCAACCCGAAGCCTGTGAGTTCCTCCGCTAGCTCTAGATATTCATTAAAACAATTCTGTTTGAGCCTTAATTTAAAGAAAACATCCCCTTTTTCTTTCCTTCGCTTATTATTAAGAGCCCGCTACGTCCCTAGGCTAAAGCGCTCGCTCCACAAATAACCTTCCCGACAGCTGCCAACATGGGGCAGTTTATAACCGGCCTTTAGAATATATATATGTGTGTGTGTGTACAGAAAGAGCTGTGTTTATACTGGTGTCGTCTTTAAAAACTGCCAAATAGGCAATTCCAGATGATTAGAAGGCTTAGAGGGCTGAAGGGCAAATCGGGGGAAGTTGAGAGAATGCTGCTTTATTTTTTAAAATACGAGTTTTCCCAGTGTGCTGAAAGCAAAACAATTTTTAATGCCATGTTTGAGGCAATTGAGCTGAAGATGTGACAAGGAAATATTTCTTTTTTGAGGTTGATTTAATTAGCAGTGCTATTTTAGGAAAGCAAGTAATGCAATCTATTTATGGACAGATGCATCTCCATATAATAATAGTAAAAATAAATTAAAGAGAATCACAAGGCAAAAATAGCTGATTAGCTGCACAGTAATTTCTTCGGGCGCGAGGCAGCGGATCTCGGTTTCAAACAAAACGATTCCCTCCTCCTTTTTATGAAATCTTGGTCTATTTTTATGAAGAGAGTCAAGGGCAAACCAAGTCACCTGGGAGTTCCCCCCCTTCCCCCCATTTAAAATGGTGTCATTGAACAGCAGGACGGGTTTAGGGAGAATAGGGATGTGACAAATGATGACACAAACCCACTGAACAAATACAACCGGACCCCACGCTCGGAGGAAAAACCCCACTTTTAAAGCAGATAAACCCAGGGGCAGTTTGTGTGCGGAAGGCACAAGCCCCGATGGTAAAACAGCTCAGCTCAAAGGCAGGGGGTTAACGGAGTGGAAATTCCTGACAGATTCTCTTCTTCTCGATGTAAAAGCTCCCTGTACCTGCTGCCCACGAGCCCTCGGTGTAGACACCTACATGGGGACAGCGTGATGCGTGCTCGTAGCTCTTGCTCTGCGCATAAGCTCCGAGCAAAGGCCAATGCTGTCCGAGGAGAAACCCTCTGCAGACAGAAACCAACCGACGGCGCAGCGGAGCCCGCCAAGCCTGTGACCATCGGCTGAAAGGGGCAGGCAGCCGCTCTGGAACGGGGACGGGTGCGCTTCCC
>NW_010433301.1:47507-49086 GCF_000710305.1 Buceros rhinoceros silvestris | reverse complement strand
CCTCAAGCCTGTGCCCATCGGCTGAACGGGGCAGGCAGCCGCTCTGGAACGGGGACGGCTGCGCTCCCCTAATTACAACATCATGGCCAGCACATTTTGTTTTCATTTTAAAAGGCTACGAAATTATTAGCCGCGGTGTGACAAGTAAGCGCGGCGTTAATACCTGCCACGTTGAAACTGCGCTGGGTTTCTCCGTGGTGATTTTTGAATCAACAGAATGGGACACAACAGCCGTTCAAAAGGAAATCTCCATGTTTGCCCCTTTGTTTTAACAGTACTGTGTAAGAAAGGTGATGCTGTCAAATACAAACAACGAGAACAATAAAAGTGGAGCTAAGTCTGATATTTTTTGGTGGCAAAAACAGACAGAAAACATCCTGGAAGATGTAATAATTCTTATAAAAATTTTTATGCTGCATCTGGCAATTTCCAGTTACTTCTTGTCCCCACGCCGCGAATATTTCTCTTTTTCAGTCAATATAAAGATACTCACAAATTATTATCTCAAGTAAACTGAAGACAATGAAATTCTTTGGACTGGCAGACCTGGGAGGTATTGTTCCGTTTGCTTAGTGAGGAAACCCCAATAAAACCCTAATAAAACCGTGTAAATGTGAACGCTGGCTGTGAGAAACGCTCTGTTTGGAATGAAAGGCAACGAACCTCTTTGGAGCTCCCGGATTCACCCTCCCCACACACTGTTCTAACCAGCACAATTCCCCCCCTTCTCCCCAGCAGAGACAAGTCTGTGGAATTACTGAGAAAAAGCACTTTTTTCCCTTTTTTTGTTAACAGCAGGAGAAAACAGAAAACAACCATTTCTGCAGGTTGGTGCCTAAAATGAGACAATTCTAAAGCGGGAGGGAGAGAGGGAGCGGGCGAGGGCTGAACAGCGCGAGCAGGCGGAAAGCGCAGGAGCCTCTCGTGCCAAGCCCAGCCCGGCGTGGAGGCAGAGGGGTTCCAGGGCAGAGAAGTTTGCGCGGAGCCTACCTTTGTCAGCGGGGCCGGCGCGGAAAGCGTCTGCCGACGGCGGGGCTGAGCGGCACTGCCGGTACCGAGCGCCTTACCTTAACGTCCACCCATTTCTAACCAAAACAGCTTGGAGCAATTCGCGCAAAGCAGACCCAAATGTTGCCCGCTCCGTGTACAAGATCAGGTTTCTGTCTCGGCTCAGCCGGTGATATCAGACTTGGGCTTTTTTTCCTTTTTTTTTTTTTTTTTAAATATGTATTCTTATGTTTCCAATCCTCCAACATGCTTTTTTCATCTAGGTAAAGTTCTCTTTTTGGGAGAGGGTGTGTGGGAAGGATTTCCAACTTGTCAGGGCTCTCTCTTTCCAGAACAATTACACTTTCACTTGATCATTTTGAAGGCCCCAATGATTTGCTGTGGTCACCGGCTCTTTATTATTAATATCGTTGCAGATACATAAAGTTTACTGCAAGCTGTAAATATGTCAGGTTTTGCCATGGCGTTTGCTAATAACGAACTCTTAGAGGGGGATTATTGATGGGAAAGATAATCTTTTCAATAAGGGTCCCTGCTTTTTGTGTTTCCCTGGGTGAGCACGGCGGGTGGG
>NW_010433301.1:46731-47266 GCF_000710305.1 Buceros rhinoceros silvestris | reverse complement strand
CAGCAGGATTTTAAATGCTCTGTTAGTTTTATTAATACCTTTGGTGCTACAGCTCTTTAGATGGGTTTGTTGCCATAAGGACTTGATTGATTGTCAAGTGACACTTCCAAGTTATTGCTGTAGGTGTCACCTTGGGTTAGCGCAGCCGTATTAAACACAGCGAATACCGGCCACATCATTCAGCTAATTAGTTCTTCTTTTAAACAACAGCAACAAAAAAAGAGAGGCAAATACATTTGAATTTCTCTTCTGCCAGCATTTCTCCTTCTTTGCAACATCCTGTTATTAGATATTTATGTATTGGTCAAGTCACAATAACTGTCAAATTATTCATCATTATGATCAATCGTTCTTAATCAACTTTGGTACCCACTGTAATAACAGTGAACACTTTTGGGCTCATCTGGTGTTAGCGTGGCTGTCACATGGCTGCCCAGACAGCTTCTCTGCACCTTTGTAATTAATTAAATACATCGTTACGAATTGAGGAAAGAGGGAAGGGAAGGGGAGGAAACAGGTGGAACACTGCCGGGTC
>NW_010433301.1:46134-46446 GCF_000710305.1 Buceros rhinoceros silvestris | reverse complement strand
GGGAAGGGAAGGGAAGGGAAGGGGAGGACACATGTGGAACACTGCCTGGTCACAGTTGGCTCACACAGTATTGGGAAGGAGGGAAAATCAATGGTGATATAAGGCTGTACTGTTTCAGCTGTTGCTTCAAATCCAAACCTTAAATTTCCCTGTCATCTAAATAAAAGTTAGCCAGCTCGAGAGTCTCTAGATTGTGGAAGTCTAAGTTTGAAGGACATCTTTATAATCACAAAAAATGATGTCAGAGATGACACGGGCAGGATTGTTTCTGTCTGACACACTTCCCCTGGCTGATTTGTGGAGCTGGGGGTG
>NW_010433301.1:45675-45961 GCF_000710305.1 Buceros rhinoceros silvestris | reverse complement strand
GGAGGGGGGAATTTCAAACCTCACAGGGCAGGTGGTGACCAGTTGTTTTTCCCCAAGAATGAGGGACAGGACAGAAAAAAGGCTGCTTTAGTGTAGAAGGGCTCAGCACCCCAATATGCACCCAGGCACCAGACCGGGGAGCCCCTGGGGCGTTTCTGCTTGTCTAAACAATCCTGTGTAACTCTGCACATGTTCATTGTCCCTCAAATTACGGCCGAACATGCAGAGAGCTCTTGCTCCTGTCTGTGGCTCCTCCACCCCACGCTGACTGTGCCCGGGGGATGCC
>NW_010433301.1:44474-45578 GCF_000710305.1 Buceros rhinoceros silvestris | reverse complement strand
CTGACTGTGCCTGGGAGATGCAAAGGAGGGGACGCAGCCCCAGCTCGGGGGGCTTTAGCTGCACTGGAGAGGAGGTGGCAGGGCAGCCGGGTCAGCGCGGCTGCGGGCGCGGGAGATGTGCTGGAGCTCGCTGAGTGAGATGAACGGGCAGGGGCAGGCAGGGCGGACGGCACGGCTGAGTTTGCCGTGATGGAGAGGGGAGTGGGGGGATTGAGCTCAGCAGTCAAAACCCCTAAACCTCAGCTGTCATCGGGATAAAATAATGAACGACTGAGGTGCAGGCTCGGTACTGCCGGCGTGTCCAGGAAAGCCGGTAACCTCATGCTTGCTTTTAAGCCCCACAGTGTCAGAGCAGTGCTGTCCTGAGGAATGGTGGATTTAAGCACGTACTTGCGAGTTCCCTGGATTTGTGGCCCAGGACGGAGGTGGCCGGGCAGCGTGGTCGCAAGCTGTGGACATGGGTTTTGTCCACATGGCCACAGCCACAGAGGAGCAGAGCTGAGCCGGCTTGAGTCAGCTCCCAGTTTTGATGTCTAATTGCAAGCAATTCCCATCTAGGCTCAGGAAAGCTGAACGGGGGCCTTGTTTACTTTACCCTTCTTATTTTTTCCCCTGAAGGCAAGCGGCCAGGGTTAGGTTTCAGCCTGGTGGCTGCTTGGGCCAATGACGCAAAGGAACAAGGGCTGGTTTGCGCCGTCCTGCTCAGCTCGTGACAGTCGCTGGGTACTACAGCCCAGCTCGTAACGTTAATGAAGTCCCTGAACATAAACACTGCTTTTCCAACACGGTCCTTGGGGACATGGAAAAACCCCTTGCCTTCAGCTCAGGAAAAGGCTGGGGCAAACACAGACCCATAGCGGGTACAACCCACCAGAGAAAAAAACCCTGATTATTTCCCAGAGGTCCCAGTAGTTTAAACATGATCTTTGTCTTGCTCCCTCTCCTCCCAGCTGCCTTGTGCCTGTCCTTGCAGGCAGCGAGGATTTGTACTGAGGCAACAGGTTGGCTTCTTGGCTCCTCCGCCTCACCCGTGTGCTCCTGCCGCGGCTGCTTCGATGCCCTCCCGGCACAGCCATCTCGGGGTCGGGCGGGCCTTGCTCCGGG
>NW_010433301.1:36453-44396 GCF_000710305.1 Buceros rhinoceros silvestris | reverse complement strand
TTGCCCGGGGGGGCCCCCCTGGCCCCCAAAACCCAGCCGCTGGAAGCCCCTGCTGCCAGCCAGCGGCTGTGTGACAGGCAGAGATTGTCTCCGAGGAAATGGCATGTATTGTTTGTGGCGAGTGAATCTGGACTCTCTCTTCAAATGGTAAATTACAGAGAAAAGGGAGATCTGCAAGGACCAAAATTGTTTCGGCTGAAAAAGCTGGGTGGAAAAACTCACCAAATGTCAAAACAGGACTTTTTTTTTTTTTTTTAACATTTTCTCCTGCAGTGGTATGAATCATTTCAGAAGTGTAAAACTGTAATGCAGTTTAACAAAAAGACACAAGCTAAAAAATGAAAGTGAGGGGAAAATAAATTAAAAAACTCCCAGTTGCTTCAAGCTGGTGGAAGCATTTGGAGCTGGAACAAAAGAAAAGATGAGCAGCTTCTCTGTTGTTCCCTAGAAACTTAAAAATTCTGAGCATGATGCCAAGCCATCCATTTTAACTTACCCCGAATTTCACTTTGGCATCTGAACTAACACACCTCCTCCCCCCTCCCCCAACTTGTGCAGTGCCAGTACTGACCTGCCCAGACCTCCTCAGCCCTAGGATTCACCTCTCCAAACAAAGAGCTCTTCCCGAGGTTTTACCATACTGGGTTTAGTCTTCATGCTGGTGAGTAACAGCCCTGCCCTGGTCCAGCTATTGGCATCTCTCAAAGCATCACACCAAGGAAATGCATTATCATGGCAGTTAATAATGATCTTTTAGTGAAAATATACGTATTTTTTTCCTGTGACAGCCAACTTCCCTCATTAAAACCAAATAAAATAGACATATTCTGACCAGCTCGAGCTATGTGCTTCTCAGACCTTTGGCAAAGAATGATAAATTCCCTAGTTTTGGAAGAAGATCAGGCAGGTAGCTACCGAAGGACGCTGATGGACAACGATGCCGTGTACTACTGCAAAGCTCAGAGGATCCACCATCAACCACCTTCTGCTCAAATCCTCTCCACTGAAGGGGAATTCAAGGCCTCACGGGAAGGAGGGAGCTGAGGGGCCCCTGTGATAAATGTAATGAGGAAGGTGAATGGGAGGAGGAGGGCAGGCTGGGGGATGAGGTACGGAGCAGAATGGGGACAGGTTTAAGTGCAATTCAGGTGCCATTTTGATTCCTCGGATGTGTTCTCTTCTGAATACCTCTTAGTAAATTCCTTGCACTGCTCCAAAGAGCTGATCTTGAATTCCTTGTGCAGTGAAAATCCTCGAGGTGACACTCAGTGCCTCCTGGAGGAAGGATGAGCATCAGAGGGAACTGAGGTGCCAGCCTTTGTTTTTTCCCTGGGTCCTGAGGTGCTTCTGCTTGTTTGCCTGGTCTCTGACTGTAGAAATCCCTGTGCTAGATCTGACGAACCAGCTGGATAAACAAACTGGGTGGTGGCCAGTGCCTACTGCTTCATAAGGAACTGGAGAAAAGTATTTTATAGACAATTTTTGGGCTAACTTTCTAAAGAGGTTTCTTTTTTCTCCAAACCTCAGGCAACTGGAACCTGGCCCGCCTTGAAGCCTGCTGTCCCTTCCTCTTAATTACCTTAGTGCCATCTGGATATTCTTACTGTGAATACTCAATCTCCCCTTTAGAAGGGGGTAGATAATACCAGGCATTGGAATGGGGGGGAAGGATCCCACCAAAGTGTCCACCAAATCATACTTATCTGCAGAGAAGACGAAGTAAGAGGTGAAAACAGGAGCCATAAGAATTTAAAATAATAGCTGGTTAATACATCTACAGGGTACTTGAAGCTCAACCCTTGCACGGTACCAAAGGGGGGCGTTGCTTAACGTTAGCATGTCAAAACTCCCTCCTCTTTACCCTTTGGTGGGAGAACACAGAGGTACTTTTTACAGCCTCGACTGACTAAAGAAAGCCACAAAATCAGATTGTGACACAGGGGATCACAAGCCAAACACACTGGAACATTTTGTTCTCAAAACACCGCATCGATTTCCACAGTCATGTTTTCTGCCCTGCAGTGGTGGCTGCGCCGCCTTCCTGCATATGGGCAGAAGCCAGCACTTGAAAATGAGTCACCTTGGCTGTCCCTCTCCACCCTGACCAACCATGGACATCTCTGACCTGCAGCAAAACTTCTTGTTTCAGTTGTGGGCTCTGTACCCACAGCAGTCCGGCTCTGCAGCTCCTGGTGCGATGCAGCTCCTTCCCTGCATGTCCCTAGGAGACACATCAGCAGATGTGCTACTAGACCGAGGCATCAGGGTCTACACAAGCGTGTGCACAGACAGGAAGCCTGGACCAGCAGAACCAGCCAGCTGAGGTTGAGGAAAGTTGTGCTGAACATGCCCAGTTTGGCGAATGGAAGCACCGGCACCCAACCAACGCAGGGCTGACACGGGATGACCTTCCCCTCTGTAGGTCTTTGGAGAAGATGCCAGGGAAAAAGGCAGAAGCTGCTGGTATTTGAGGCAGTCATGCTTGTTTTCCACACTTCTGGGCTATGCTCCCATGCTGATGTTGCTTTAGACCTTCGCCCAGCATCTTTGGGCAGACCTTCGATCATCTGCTGGATATTCAGCTGTCTGAGCTCCCTTAAGATGTGGGTGATTGTTTTTCAGATAAGACACACAGTGTAGGATGGTGTATTGTTGCTGTGTCGTTTTACCTCTGATCGTTTCATTAAAAAGCTTTTACAGCTCCATCACACGCTTTCAGGTCATGGGTTAAAACAGGAGGGAAATACGCCCTGGCTTGCGGAAGATGATGTGTTTACAGGGCAAGGGGAAAGGCAGGTGCACAATGGGGAGGCAGCAGCCAGATGAAGGGGAACATCTGGAACTGGCACAACTCGGGCTTGTAGACTGTGTACAGAACTCACTTAGTTGGGCTTGTAAGGGCTTTTATACGTTTAGAGACGCTTTGTTACCGTTTTACTTTTAGAAGAAACGCCATTGCTCTGTGTCTGGAGGTGGGGCCAGTAACATCATTTTCAGGCCCAACAGCCTTCACTAAATGCCTTCTGTCCTGGACAGTGGAAGGTTTTGCACATTTTGAATTGCATCTGTGTTTTCCCCAGGGATGAGATGAGAGTTAAGAGCTGCACTGCTCTCGTGCTGACTTTTACCTCATTTCATGTGGTGTGGACCATGTTGCTCAAGCTGTCCAAAGGTAGGTGAACAGGACAGCTTTGTGACCCACCTTTACGATGAGTTGCAATTCTTGAGACGGAAGGGGGAAGGCACAGTAGGAAGGAAAGAAGTGGAAGATGAGACATGGCTGGGTATTGTTTGTACATCTTCTGCTGTGGAATTCAGCTCCCAGTCTTGGTCAACACCTACCACCTGATCTTTTCATGCTTTATTTTATTTCTTTATAATTTAAAACCTAACCAGCCCCTCAACCCCGTCTTTTAAAATCTTGGATGTGGATGAATCATTTGCCTCTTTATTTGGGCCATGCCATGAACGTTCCGTTTCACAGTAGGCAATTGGCCATAAAAGATGAACTGTTAGGAGACAGACAGCTGTGGGCTGTGTTTCAGGCAGACCTCAAGGTCCTTGGAGCTGTTTAACACACTGGAGCATGAACTGTGAATCGACATGTTTGTTCTGCCACTGAAGCACCAGCTCCCCCCAAACCGCTTGTGGCCCCTCCTAACCCAATGTCTTAGGAAACCAGACCACGGTCAATGCTCCTATGTTCAGCAGAAATAAACACAGGGGATTACTTTCGCTGCTTATGAGATACCTATCTCCTTCTTCCCGCCCTCCACCAGCCTCCATCCACAGAATCTGAAAGGGGTTACGCCTCCTCCCAAATGTCATAGGAAGACACACAGTCTCTGTGTCACTGATCTTCTCCCGTTTGTTCTAAGGGCCCCGAACCTTCTGACAATGAGATAAATGCCAGCAGTTCATGCCAGAGGGAAGAGTTTGTTTCATGGCAGCACTCACTGCGTATTTAAATAGTTTTTGCATTTTGCCTTTTTATTGCACTGGAGATTTCATGAAGAAATTCACAGGCGGATTGCTTCCTGCTAACCCACCCTAAGACTACTCTGATATTGCTTGTCTTCTCCCTTCCTTCCACCCCTCCTTGTGCATCCACAGGAAGAGCCAACTGCAGCCTCACCACCAGCCCCACCAGTCCCTCCTCCTCCTCCACCTCCCACCTTCCTGGGGCAGAACCTTTGTTCTCCCTCCGCAGCGAAGAGGGGTAGAAAAGAAGCTTACGGCATAGTTTAACTATGTTGAATTTTTCCATTAACTAATACAACATGTTCCAAGCTTTGACTTTGTGTAAGCGGATTCTTCCAGAGGAAAAGAGATGTTAGGAAGAAACAGTTGTGAAAGATAAAGGAGTCACTTGAAAGTGATCTGGCCACGCTGTGCCCTGGTTGTCTCTGAGCAAAGGAGAGTCTTCCCAGGTCTGGAGGAAGTTACTGCAGCACTGCGTTGCGGGAGGCGGAGGCAGAACCACATATGTTAATATCTGCTCTTGAGAGAGTGTTGTCCTGAACGGCAAAATTCACCTGTGGATTGGAATCATCGCTAAGACACGGTGCTTTAAGAGACTCTGGCTTGATTTCGGAATGCCTCGGATGACAGAGCTCACAGTTCAGCTTCATCTGTGAACCCAGAAGCTCTGTTCAGTACAGCTGGGGTTAAGTTTTAGTGACCATCTGCAAAGTCGGCAAAAATTCACCAAAATGATCCCAGAGGTTCATGAACCTTTTTGTGGAAGCTGGCTGAGTGAAACCTGGAGAATTGGAAAAATACACACCTTTATCTTTGAATGTGGTGGTTCAGCCAAATCTCTTCACCAAGTGAAATGGTGAAGCCAGGAAAGTTGCTCAGCTTGGTTACGCATGCAGTGAAGATGCCATCTCTGCCCCGGGGAGCTTATGGTCTAGGCTGACATTCGGGGCCCCTCAGCTGTCTGCATTTCAGAGCACTTACTCATGGATAAATACAAATGACAACATTAATTTACCACCCAAGGGCTGGGGAGACAGATCTGATTGTGCTCGTGGAGGGTGGCCCTCTATCTCACGGAAAGCACAGTGTCAAACTAGGGAAAGGAGCTAATCAACACAGCTGGGGAGACAGATCTGATTGTGCTCGTGGAGGGTGGCCCTCTATCTCACGGAAAGCACAGTGTCAAACTAGGTAAAGAAGCTAATCACACCAACATCTCCCACAGAGCCTCTGCTTACCCAAGATCTAGAGACCCAGCTTCTACGCTGCGTAAAGTGGAGACACTCGAGTAGGAGCGTCAGGAGAAGAGGAGCCAGAAGTGAGAAGGGTGATGCAGAGGAGCTGGTGTCCACCCCTCAGTCTGAGGTGAGCTCAGATGGAGGTGTTGATCTGAGGTGACCCAACAAGTAGGTAAGTCCCTGAATGCAGCAAATGTGACACCACATTTAGGAGAGGTTCCAGGCAGATTCGTCAAGTACCATAAAAGTCACTGGAAGTTAATATGTGTAAGAATAACATAAAGAGCCACATGGCTTTTTTTAAAGGGCAGTCGAGTCCTGCAAACCTAACAGAGCTCTTTGACGAGTCAGTTAGCACACGGAGGAAGGTCGTCTGTCAGACCCAAACCATTCAAATTCAGCTCTTCCTCTTCATGGCCAGAGACTGTGGGAGTGTCTTGGCAGGAGAATTAACTGTGCTGCAAGATGCCAGCTGAGAAGGAGCCTTGGTATCATCCATGGTTTCCAGTCCTGAAAACTGCTGCGTAGTTCCGAGGGATGGGGAGCTGCAAACGTGTTTTCTGCTCTGTTGTGCACAAGTCCTGTCCTGGCTGATCTGCAGACATGAGAGAGGAGAAATAGGCACTTTTAATATACATAAATAAATAAACCTAACCAACTTCCATTGCTGTGACATCTGCTTTCATCAGAAAATGTCAGGACGGTCATCTTCTGGACTTCCCTTCACCTTACCTAGAGTCCTATCCGTGACCGGTGCTAGTAATGTGTGGGAGGGTTGTGCACTGGGCGGGCTCAGGGAGGTCACAGCTCATTCAAACGGAGGAGCCCCTGGAGAAACACTATGGCCAGGAGCTCACAAGCCACTCTAGACTGTGGCAATAGCTCCTGTGTACTTGGTCCTTGCCTAGCAAGGGTGTAGCTCACACAACCACGGGTCATGTTAACAAAAATTCTCAGCATCCAAGACCGCCCCTTAGACCGTGGCGTTTGTAAAGAGAGGACCATTGCAGGGGAATGCTGTGAGCTGTCTGAGGCACCTGGAAATCAGGACACTTCTTGAAGGGCTGTAATTGCACCTCTGGACAGCTGAGCTGCTGCTGTTGTTTTCTGAAAGTTGAGCCTACTGTGTCCAACTCGCCTACCTGAAGTGAAGCAGAGCAGTGGGAAGAGGCACACCTCTCCCAGAACTTGTCTAGGCAACATGAGACAGGCATTTTTCTCATGATGTCATTGTCCTGGAAACTTTTGAAAGCACATTGCAAAGGAGGAAGCCTTGTGGGTCTGAACTCCCCATGAGCCTCTCCAAATGGGCCAAGCTTTGATGAAACCAACACATTATCAAAAGCGGGGAAAAACATGTTGGACGTTGTTTACCACTGAGATCACCCTGGTGGTTCTTCCAGCTGCCTGAGGATATTGGTGAAGACAGAAAGAGGGAGAGATGGAAAGAGAGAAAATGCCTGTTTTGAAGTTTCCATTCTCAAGGTGACTGTTTTCTTTCAACTTATTTGCTCTAAAAAGCCTCTCGAGAACACATCTGTCCGTGGTCTCTGCATCTCAGGCTCTGGGTGAGATCCATAGTCTGAAGTTGTTTCAGGGGAACTTTGTTTACCTTTGAATCTTCTTATGACTTTGCTTTCCCTGTTTGTCTTGGCATTGGAGCAGGTAACACTGACTATAAGAAAATGGATATAATGATTCCCATTTAATTAGGGGCAACTCCAAGTTTCAGCTTTCTTGGCACTACAGATCAGGCCCAGGAGTCAGGACTCTGTACTTCTAGCAGTTGCCACGTTCTCATGTTGAAAGTCTGGAGGATTTTGCAATCTATGGAGCCCATCACAACAAGGAATGAGAGGTTGTTTCCTGTTGTATACGCTGGAAATTATGGAAATACTAGCAAAATCCTGCTAAAGGTCTCCAGTCACCACATAGTTAACATCTTTCGTTGTCTCTGAGTTGGTCAGAAAACAAGAACATGATAAGGCTTTTCCAGTTCTTTCATCAATGGTTATCTGACCCACAAGGTGACTCAGAAAAGGACAGACCATGGCCCTATACTCTAAGCAAATCCTCTGACACCATGGATTTATGGAGCACACTTTATGTCTGAAATCATTATCAGCACCCAAACCTCCTTTAGGGTTGGGGGCTTCCAGCCTGACAGAAGGTTTCTTTGGGAGTGGTCATACAAAAGCCTACCTAATAGAACGGCCCTGAAAGCCAACGGGTGACTTGATTTATTTATTCTGGTTTCTCTCCCCTGGTCATGGCCAAAATCTAACCAGCTTGGTTCTAGCTATTCCTTGGCAGGCCAAACTTCCAGTTTATTCCTGGAGTATCTCCCTGCTACTCTCTCTTTCTATACACTTGTGTTTCACCTCTAGATTATGGGAGCCCTGAACTGCTTCCTTTCAGAAGTGTATGTAGTTTATTTTCTTCAATTTGCATTAGTTATCCCTCAATAATTAGCGGCACAGCGAGGTTCGGACTGCCTTTGTGCTAAACACACGAGAAGAACTCATGGTCTAAGTGGGTAACGCTCAGACAAGGTGCCGGTTAGGAAGCCCTATCATTAGGATGGCAGGACTTTCAACATGCTGATCCATGAACTGACAAAAGAATATGAGGAGAGATATGGAAAAAACCCCGAGAGTGACTTTATGCACCAAAAAAGCTGGATCCTTTTACCTTGGTTTCTTAAGACAAAAGAAAGGGTCAGCA